>NC_140949.1:80488331-80735831 GCF_014529385.1 Adiantum capillus-veneris
ACGTTGTTGAAAGTGTATTTTACGGCTAATCCATACGTTAATTCTAATAGATTGTACAGAGTGAAAGCGATAGAAATGATCATCATGTGGGTTATTCATCTAGGATAGTATGTGAGAAATGTAGATATGAGAGAAGTGAAGAGATGAGAAGTTTCCCTCCCAAGCCCTATTCTTGCCCGTAGGCAATAAGGATACTGCGGGGAGAGATGTACCTGTAGAAAAGAGAACCTAGAATTTGCAGAGAGGATGAATTACTAAGAATGAGAGAGATAGGTTTGCTTTAGGAGATGAGATTAGATACATATATATATGTTGGATTAGAGATGAAAAAAAAAACAACAACAAATCAAGAAAACATAAATGTAGAACACATCTTACTTGACAAACCCTTTGGCACCATTATTGATGGAGAGAGAAGAAGAATAGATAATTCCACTTTGATTGATACACCAAGTGCAAGACCTTCTTTGATTAGAGTTGATCTTCCAAGGTTAGCTTGTTGCAAGAATGGCTAGTCTCCCTCTAGGAGAAAGTGTAGGCTTGGGCTTATGTTAATGGCTAAGTACAATTAGGCATTACTACTCACTCCCTCAAGAATTCCTCTCATCAATGGCTTGAATGCTTGACCCCTTCCAAGGAAGAAGAAGTCCCCTTTTATAGGTGAAGGGAACCCCCAAGGGTTTACACAAGAAGAGAGGAGCCAGTGTGAACAGGAATTGGAAAAGTTGGAAATGAGCTGTCGATCCCTGCATGATGTGGGCAGACTGGGGTCCAGTATTTTGATCATATCTCCTCAACCGTAGCTCCAAATAAAAAAGTAAAATATGGGCAGAAACTTCAGCTCATTAGCTACGATTTTCATTTTAAAATCATTCTCCAATTCGGATTGGAACCTTGTGTAAAAAATTCATCAATATAGGGTCCATTTATGGCAACAAAAGTCTTCATGTGGTCTCCTTAGCCTTGACTTTCATTTAATTCCAGGACACACCTCATGCCATATGAAAGCATGACATTTCTCCTTGACAAAGTTTTGTAACCATGCTTGCAATAATGCATTAAAATAAGTGTATCTTTGAAATCATGCCACCTAGTGTCCCACTAGGATTTGATTCTCTCCTAGTAGCTATTTAAAAAGAAATATAAGAAAAGTATAAAAAATACATAGAATATATATATATTGGAGTTTACCCTAGATATAGGATCTAGCTAGGGTGTGAGATGATAATGAAATAGTAGAAATAAAGAATCAATGCTTTTTGCCCCAAGTTAAAGAGGCGGAGCTATTGACACTTTTCCCATAGTATTTTTTGATGGTAAAGTAAGAATACATTACCCTTGAGATAAATAATAAGATGAGATAGAAAGATTATTTTTATACTTACATATGCATATGTACATTATAGGAAATATAATTATGTATCTAAAAAGTTACAAGATAACTCTTGTAGCATGTGTTCCCACTATGTACATGTCAGAGCACGACACCGTACTGTTTTACCACGTTTTATAGAGAGAAGAACCAAACTCAGCTGGAGAAGGAAGAGAGAGGGGGGGGGGGGGGAGAGGGGGAGCGTTCTTTTCTATTTAAACTATTATCGTGATTTTTTCTGCATTTATTATCTCCACGGTTGCATGATTCGTTATTCGACATTCGTTTTATTTCGTAAATAATGGTCAATTAATACATTTTAAAGATTTACTCATCCGTATTATTTTTGCTAACACGTCAGCTTTATTCAAAATAACGTTTTATTGCTTACCTATGGATCGAATTACTATTGATCGATAGAGTTTTGATTGATATGTATTGATTGAAACAGTATCAATCGATTTTGACATAGTATAAAAAGCCTAGATTTACGTGTTCACGGCACAATTTCCTTCACCAAAGTGTCAGGTTACCCCCGACATAAACGTTTGAAATGTCAACTTAAAAAATTATCTGACTTTTTAAAAATTAGATTATTTTTAATGTTAAAACATTAAAAATAAAACAAATGGATAGATTTGAATCATCTATAATTCTAAGCAATAGAAGTTATTCTTTAACTTTATTGTTTTAGTATAAATAAATAATGCTAAGCACTAGAGGCTATCTTTTTAGCTATAGTGTCTTAGTGCGAATGTATAATTCTAAACATTAGAGGCTATACTTTTAGCTCTGTTTGTTTAGAATACATAAATAAATAATTCTAAGAATTAAAAGGCTATTCTTTTAGCTATAGTGTCCTAGTACGAATGTATAATTCTAAACATTAGAGGCTATACTCTTAATTAGCTCTATTTGTTTTAGGATAGAGAAATTAAAAGGAAGTTACCAAAGGTTATTGAAATTGTAATACTTCTATACTTGGTTGTTTGAGCAGGATCTCCTACTTCTAAGTATGGATAAGATATACACATACATGTAGGGTCTTTTGGTTGTCATGAACAAATGTTCTTACCTCCATATAGACATAGAATAGGTCCACTTAGTGCCTCTTGGTTGTTATGAGATGATTCTCTTACTTCCAAGTGAGGTTTAAGGTATGAAGTAGGATTCACTTGGTTGTTATCGAGCTTATGCTCTTACCTCTAAGTGAATATGGTGGATCACCTATAGAATTCACTAGGTTGTGATCTACAGAAAGCTCTTACCTCCTAGTGAATACTAGTCATGCATAGTACTTAGGAGTCACATGGATGTTATCGAGCTCATGCTCTTACCTCTATGTTGATATAGAAATTAGAGACCTCATTTATTTTAGGGTCAATTGGTTGTGTTTGAGCAGTAGCTCCTACCTCCAAGAGACATAGATAGTGGAATGTGAGATGACTCCATCGCTCATCTAGGTTGTCTTGAGCAAATGCTCTTTACCTCCTAGTAGCTAGGAATGCCATATCCATTGGTGACTTTCGCTAAAATATTATCTTAACAATATTCATTCATCATTTTAACTTAGCAAATCATATCTATAACCTTTAATCTTTCTCATTACATGATTATGGTAAAAAATATAATCAGAGTGTATATATTGATTGTAGGATATATTTTGCTGAACTCAAAAAGCATGGTGCGAGGAAAAGAGTGGACATATGTGGAGGAAATAGAGAAAGGCAAAACGTTTCATTTGTGGAATGCAAACATTGTGGGCATAAGTGGCACGGCAACACAACTCGCATCAAGGAACATTTATTCGGCACTAGACCCAATGTGAAAGAATGTGGAGCACTACCTAAAGACATATGAGTCCATTTTGCAGGGTATGGAAAGAGATGCAAGCAGGCGCAGGACTTCTTCCTAAGGGACAAAAGGGTATGACAGGTGGGTCATCTGTCAACATAGTGATAGTCATTTTTCGGCTCTCCGTAATTGCCATAGTGAGTTAACCCACCCTACCAAAATCATCCAAACACTGTGGCTATCCCTACCATTTCACTGTATATAGGTGTGTGTGAGTTAGGGGACTTTTCCCATATCTTCTTAAAAACCCTCAGCTAGCTAGTCACTAGGCTAGTTGAGCCAAAAAAATATAAGTATATTATGGCCCATTTGTGTGTAAATATTTCATTGTATATAGGGCCTAAATAAAAGGATTTTTCATAATTATTTTGGTATTTATTTAAATATTTCTACCTATGGTGTGTTATTTATGCTATGTACATTGACTCACCATTACCATATTTTTTCTTACCATTTTGCATACTCTTTATTCCATATAAAAATAGTTTCATGCAAGCTTCTCTTATTTTTGGTGTAACTCCATCCGAACAAAAATCCAAAAAAACCAGTTTTATTTATGTGTATATTTTTTCACTATTGTGATTTTTCCTTCCTACATCTATTCTCTTTTACTCTCATAAATTAGAACACAAAAAATATTCATCTTTTTATGGTAGACTTATAATGAGAGAGATTTATTTTGACCCCTTTATATTTTTTCCACCTATATTATTTATATTTGACATGTACATATTTTTTTAGACCCCTCAATATTTGATTTTCTTAGTTGTACTATTCACTTATATCATGATCTCAACAATATCTTCAATTATAGACCTACCAAATAAGGTCAAGGGTATGTGGAATGCATGCATGAACCATGGGGAGCTCACTCTTGGAGGTATTCAAAAGAATCATCCAAAGAAGGACCTCACAAGGACCTTGTGCACTGGAAAAAACAGTCGGTTTTGCTGAATTTTTAAAGATCCGAATTTGAAAAGGTGATACATCAAAAGTTGTAGCTCGTGAGCTGAACTTTCACCTCATATTTTTCCATATTTTTTTGAGCTACGAGATGTGAGCTAGGATTTTATTGGTGGACCCCAATTTGCCCATGCTATGCAGCCACACTCCCTCTTCCACTTTATCATTTTCCTCTTTCACACACACCCTCTCCACTCATCATCCCCACCTCTCTCACCACTCCTCTCTGCACCCTACTCACCTTCTTCTAAACCTTGAAGAATAAGAGAAACCATGGTGAACTCATGTTTCCTACACACACTTCCATTCCAAAATTGAGCACCTAGTCTCATTTTTCCTCATCCATATTACCCATATCTATCAAAAAACCATAAAATTCAGCCTCTTCTCTTGAAAGACAGCATCATGGTGATTGATTACTCATATTCAATTACCTTGGCTCCCAAAGGAAGGTCAAGAGTGAAAAAAACGTACCGTCAAAGCTAGTGGACCGTCAACAAGCGTCAAAATTGACCCTACTCAAGACACTTGGAGAATCAACATTGTAAGAAATCCATGTTTTCTTACCTATTAAGAGTTTTTTCTTCCTTATTTGTATCCTACTTGGATACTCCCATTGTAAATATCCAATTCCATTTGTAAATCAATAAAATAACTAACTCTACTAATTTACTAACACTAACCTACTACGAAAAGTCCTATCTCTCTCTCTCTCTCTCTCTCTCTCTCTCTCTCTCTCTCTCTCTCTCTTTACGCATCCTAGTGCGCATCCAAAACTAGGTGGTGCCCCAAATTTGTGTAGGGTTAGGTTGCGGGTTTGTGTGTGTGTTTGTTGTTTTTTCCAACCCCAACCCAATTGAGCAACACGGGAGCCTACAAGGGTGCTTAGAGGCCACTCTTCTTGTTGCCTGCCGCGGACCACCTCAATAGAAGAAGTGAGTGATGATCAAGAGGATGTGCGAGCTAGCCAAGGACCTTCAATGGGAACAACCCGAACACCTCAAAGTCCTTACACTTTTTCCAAATGGTTCCATGCGAGGGATGGATGCAAGTCCCGGGACATCCAGCAAAGCCACTACGCCTGGGATTCTACACGCAGCATTCATTCAAAAGGACATGCTCGAATTGCATCTATAGTGGACACAAGCCTTCATGGCTTGTGGAATCCCATTTCATGTCATAAGAAATCCTAGTTTCAAAGATGCACTAATGTCAATTGCAAAAAAGAATTCATGTATCCTGATTATAATAAAATGCGAACAGGGTATGTGGACAAAGTCAAGAGCAGTACAAAAGCGATTCTCAAGCGAACGGTGCTTGACTTTGTTCCAGCGTTTGGTTGTACCATAGTGCTTGATGGATGGACCAACTGTCAGAAAAAAACCATTGATTAATGTCATGGTAATTTGTCCCAAAGGTGCAATGTTTCTAGAGGCCATTAATACCTCAATGAAAGAGAAGACATCTCTCTACTTGAAAAAGGCATATGAGCGAGCTATCACTCAACTGGGTGCATCAAAGAATGTGACAGTTGTTGTTAGAGATAATGCTTCCAACTACAAAGGAGTGGATTTAGACATTATGGAAAAGTACTCAGAAAATACATGACTTGGATGCATAGCACACACCCTAAATTTACTCCCAAAGGATATTGGTAGATTATCGTTCATAAAATAGGTCCTTATTGACACCAATCACGTAGTCAAGTTTATACGGGAACATCTGTTTACATATGCTTTATTTCACTCCAAGTCTCCGAATAAAGCACTTCGAATTTTATGTGCCACAGAATTCGCTACAGCATACTATGTTTTGAATGATCTCATTGAAGTGCAAGCGGCTCTTACAGAAACTGTTGTAGATTTTCATTGGGAGTCTTGTCTCAGTAAGTATCCAAGCCACCACGAAGAAGCTCAAAAATGTGTGTCCTTTGTGCAATCTCTTCTCTTTTGGCGGAACATTGACAAACTTTTTGGGGTTAGTAAGCCCTATGTGGAAGTACTAAGGGTTGTGGACACATATAATTTTTTCATTGGTAAGGTGTATTGCATCATGTCTGAGGCGCTGCATCAAACCAAAGGATACAACCACTACAGTGCAAGGAGAGAACATAGATCATGCAACTCGTGGAGAAAACAATGGGCTCAAATGCAATCAATGGTACAATCAATGTTCAACATACACAATTTTAAAATTCACTTCTCTCTCATCACTTTGACAACACCAATGTAATAAAATAGCATGAAATTTCAAGACAATGGACATGAGACAAGACAAAACTGTTTCATTGCAAAGTATAGACACATTCTCAAATTACAAGGTATGATTTCAATCATTGGATGGTCTCAAGTCTGCACTATCTAAGAGCGTGCAGACAACACGCTTAATGCCTTGTACCATGCTAAGGAGATCATGTGAGGACTTGCGGTGGGTGGGATTCGGAGATACACAAGTGCACAAGACTTCCTGAAAGCATTTGAGGAAAGCGATATAATTAGTGTCATCATCCTTAGGTAAATATTTAAGGAGTTCTTGAATGAATTTACAAAGGGAGTAGATATCTTGGCTATGCGTGTAGACTGGAGGATTTGTGGATATACATTCGAGAGCCACCTACCAATATCTCTTGCTCCAGGTTTCCCTTGTCCATGGGAGAAGATCTAGAAACTTCAAAACTGTGTTCTCTGTGGGGAACAAGGTTGCACTACCCCAATCACATACGCCCATATACTGCAACGATACCAAAATGCAGCAAGATATACTTCCATGAGCATCATTGTGAGTGATGTTATTTGCGTGAAAAAAGATGAAGGTTCAAAGCAATCCATTAATGATAGGCCATATATTCTACTTTACGGCTTCAACAATCCCCTCGACGTCTTTGAAACCCTTGCTCATGGCCACATTCTTCCCCTCCTTTTTGAGTCTCTCTAGCCAGTGGTCGAGGTTTCCACCATTCCACATCTTGAAGATGAGGGTGGAAGCTCATGTGGCGTGTCTTGCCAATCCCAGAGCAGCAATGATTCCACTATGAGTGATATTCATAATTGTGGCCTCATACAGCACTATGTCATGGGCACTCTTCTGGACATCACCCTTGAATAGCTTGCCAATGTAAAATTCATATGTGAAGGTATCATGATTGACTTTCACCTTCGTGACCATGCTGTATCTGCCTTCTCCAATGCTTTCAATTTGTGTAAATCCAATGCAAACCGATGCGCATGATGATGAGGTTGCATGGGTTTAAACTTCCCATGTTGGGCGGCATTGGGACATTGCTAGAGATTGGTACTTCCAAAGTGGCAAGCACTTCGGGTACATCCTTGGGCTCTTCTATGCGCGGTCTCTTTCCCTGTTGCTTCATGCTTCTATAGAGGACCTCTACTTCCTTCATGCGGTCCATGAAGCCAGACTTCCTTTAATTTGCTTGTCAAGGGTTTCTGCAACTCTGCAAACTTGCCCTATGATTCGACTCACATCGTGGGCCAGCTGACCACCTATAAAGACTTCAATCCCACCTGAAGCACTATGAAATTTTGCAACTAATGTTGCATATGTAGCACTACATAACTCATCCCAAAATGATTTTTATGAGGACTCTTGCAAGACTTCCTGGAGGCGATCACTTCGTAATCCATAAAGATGAGTGCATACAAATTCTTCAACATATTTGTGCTCAACTTTCGTTATCTTGCCTATAGTACCCATGATGTGCGTAGAAGCTAAAATTAAGAAACAAAAAACTATAACTTCTCATCAGTATAAGTGACATGTAATGCAACACATTCTAGTCATTTTTTGCAACACAACCATGAAGCAATCACCTTAAACCACAAGTCCACTTGAATGTAATTTATGATTAACATACACAAGAATGTCCACACAATTATGCATGATGTTAATTATGATTTTTTCATATCATAAAAAAATATGTTATGATTTTTTGAATCAAAAGCCTCGCATGTATGAGATGCTATCAATAGGAATGTGATGAAGTCATACAAATATACATTATTTTACAAATGACAAAGAACTACGTAAAACATGGTGTCACATGTGTATCTCTCTCATTGTAAGGATCTAAGCAAATCCTAAGCACTAGACGTAGGGGTTTTATTCCCGTTGTAAAAGCAAAGAATAAACATTTGATCCAGACGTCGAACAATCACACTTTAAAAATCAGTAGCTCATCAGATAAAGGATTTTCTTCCACAAATCGTGTCTGAGAGAAACTCCTCCCGTTGTAAGAACCGAAGATCGTGACGTGGAAAGTAGTTTAAAGATTACACTTTTCTCATTATACAGATCTACAATGTAGATCTACAAATCATGTGGTCCATGAATACATATATTGAAAAGTATATAGCTTAATGACCCACTAGATAACAAATTTATTCGAACAGATCGTGTCTAGGAGTAACTTCTTCCATTGTAAGAACCAAGGCTCAAACACAGGAAGAAGTATGGTTTTTTTGTAAGCTCACATTTCATTGGATCTTATTTTACCTAAAGCATTGTACAAAGTAAGAGTCTCGTGAGACAAATCAAACAAATTGCAAGTGCTATCTAATGGTTACCTAAAACACCTTACAAAGTATGAGTGCCAACAAGCATATCAAAACAATGTACGGTGTTATCTAAATTCCTAGAACATTGACTCAAGTAAGAGTGTTGCAAAGCATATCACAACAAGAGTTAATGTTCTCTAAATTTGTTTTAGATTACTATGGGAGTAAGATATAAAATCAGACAACCCATAGTAATTTCTATACCCTAAATTTTAAATTGTTATGTGACTAAGAAGGCCCAAAGGCGTATCAGAGACACATGATGTTATACAATCACATGAAATACAATTTAAGTTATTTTTTATAATAAAAATATGAACGTGAAGAGAAAAGATGCTCACCAATCCACGAAGCTGACCTACTCGAAAAATGATTGAGAGAGAGAGAGAGAGAGAGAGAGAGAGAGAGAGCTAGAGAGTGTGAGCTAAAGAGAGAAAGAGAGAGAGAGAGAGTGACAGAGATATCGATCGAAAACGTATCGAGGAATGACGTTATTTTTTTTAATGGACTACCATATCGATCGATAACGGTATCGAATGATATAGTATTGTTTCAATCTAAAGACTATTGATCGATAGAGTATCGATCAAAAGAATCGAAATTACTCAAAAATACCACGTATTATACGAGAATACACAAATAATGACGATTTATTTGGTATAAATTACATTATTTAGTGGAATAAATGCAACCTTGAGTACCTGAGATATTATCTCTTGTATTACCACATTTATTTCCGATGTAAAATTTAGAGCCTAAACTTTCAATTCTGGCTTAAACATCCCCCCTTCCCCTTCAAATTTTGGTGTTTCCCTCCTCTCAATAAAAATAAAAAGATATTGTAATAATGAAATTTTCAAATTTAAAAAGAAAAGAGAGAGAGAGAGGGGGGGGGGGGGGGTCGAGGGGGGGGGGGGGGGGGGGGGAGGTGCTAGTAAGACTACACTTGGTTACAGCTAAAATAATCACTGTCACTTGATTAACATAATTGTGCATGTTCACAAAATTAGAGAGAAGAAGAGGGAGAAGAGATAGATGAATGGATTACACAACCAAAAAACTTCACAACTGCAAAATGTTTATGAAACATCTTCCAAAAGATCCCTACATGAGGAATCATCCGATTCTAAGCCCATGGCTCCTAAATCAATAAAAAAGAAATGGAATTGTTGTTTGTGGATGCATTGGCTTCATCATCTTTGAATATGTCATCCTCCATCTCATCATCTCATCATCATGACAATCATCTTCACTAAGATTTTCCGCCACCGAACTTGATTCATTGACCTCCCTCTCCTCTGTCTCCACCTCATCCAAAGTCAGAGGTGGAAGAGGGTGGAAGATGGTCTCCACTTCATTAGTGGAAAAAATGATTCTCCCCTAAGGAGTTACGAAAATTACAAACCAAAGTTTTGGTTGGTGGATTGCTGGGATATGGATGACCTATAAAAGAGAAGCTCTAAGTGAGTAACATTGGTATAATTAATGCTACAAGAAAATAAGTATAAAAAAGATAAATGCCACTCACCTACTCTCAATTGCGCGGTAAAATTAAATTGTCATACCTCCATGTGTGATACACACTACAGTCCACCATGTAGAGACCAGTCTCATGTCACCTAGACAGATTTGCAAACCACTTGCACTTGAAGATGAAGGTATGAAAGGTTCTAAAATTAACCTTTAGTATCCTTTCAATAGTTCCACAGTACCTGGCTTCATCATCGTATGTGTCAAAGTTGCCTATATTGGCACAATCCATGGTGGTTCTACGCTCGTCAATGTGGTGCCTACAGAAGTGACGACCCTTTGACCACATAGAGTTAAAAGAAGGGCACTATAAATTAGGAAAATATCTTTTATCAAATAGAAATTAAAGATAAGACACAAAACTAATTACAATATGGTTTAGGTATATGAGTACTCTACCTTTGGTACGCAACCACGTTCATACTCCCATTCTTTGTTGCTGATGTATATCTTAGCAATTCTTTGTCCCATGTTGGCAAGTAGTAGGGTACCTCTAAAAAAATCCCTCGCCTTTGGTTGTGATGAGCACAAGCAGGGCTATTACTATAATCCCTAGTTGGTGCAATATCATCTCTTGAACTCCCACCCCTCTACTTTCATATTATGTTGGTCGCCACCGTGAGAACTCACCGCTCATTAGAAGACAAAAGTTGGAAAGGAATATTAGGCTGTTGGAGCTGGAGATCATCAACATGACTTGTAGTATTGAGGTGGCCGAGGCCCAGTACATACTTCAGTAGCACGGCCGGCAGGCGCAGCACCTACAATTGATAAGATATTTGTATAATAATCATATGTTGATGCTGCTCCTGATGCTCATCATATTCATAAGCCTGCCATTAGTTGGCTATGGTGCGCTTCCCTCGACGAGCAGCCCGATGGCACAACTACTTTAGCCGGGACAAAGTGCAAGTTTTGAGGGTACATAGAAAACTTTGCCAGGCTGCTGGATGTGGGTGCCTCTATTAACAGAAATGACACGCTCCTTTCCTACGTTCCCCCGCTGGACGGCACCAACACTTTTGACAACATTTGTGAAGAAAACTACGCCATGAAATTCATATTTTTGAACCTCTAGCTTGTGGAACTTGAGAACGTCGACCCAGCTATTTATACCCAGCTCTTTTAGCCTTTTTGTAGTGCTTTGTTAGCATATGTGGGTGTGTATGCACGCTATATGTTAACTCCGGGTCCTCTTTTAATATTTAACTGATACGGAATTGCAGGCCAAATCCCAAATGATCTTCCATTGGCTTGATTACATGGATGAGTTCTCAAATGCAATGGATGTGGATGGGACTTGTAGTTATCTCTACGATAACAACCCTCAATTGCAGGCGTGTTGTGACAATGTTTGGGTGTCCCTCTTCGTCTAGTTGAGGGTTTAATCTACATGGGATCGAATCCCCTACTCCTATGCCATCCAAGATCACCTTGATGGGAAACACACCTCTCACAATGCAGCAATGCATCATAGAATTCCTCAATGTTACACTCTGCGGGCATCATTGCTGTTGGAGGAGACTACAGTATCTTAACATAGATGCCACATGTGCAAGTCAAATGGACTTTCATAACTTTACATTTGATGTGAAAAGTCTCACCATTGATATTCTCAACCCCTATGCAAGCAGAACTTGGTTTCAACTTACAAAAGGGTTTCTCAAACAAAATGTTGGTGAGGGTATCAACAATGTCAATCTCACTCTAGGTATATTCCTGCTACCAACTGGTAAACCTCATATCCTTTCATTTGGACACTAGAGACTATTATCATGAGGTTAATAGTTATTAAGTGTTACCACGAGGATGAACATTATGAGCCCACAACCTTCTTTATCTTTTCTGTTGTTTTTTTCCTCTTTTTTGGCACGAGAGAGAGAGAGAGAGAGAGAGAGAGAGAGAGAGTGTAGTTGTATCAATATCAATAACATTGGTTTTGTTATGTTTTTAATGTATGCGTTTTCTTTATGTAGATAGCAAGATATCTGGATGGTATATTAAGGATATTGCAATATCAAGCACTTGCGGCATAACCCAGATATGGCAGCAAACATTCTTAACTCAAGATAGTTTATTGTTTGAGATACAAGATTCACATAAAGTATATGCAAGCCAACATTATTATATACTCGATGTATTCTCTAAAGAGAACCTAAATTGTGTAGCTGTAGAGGGCATTGTCAACAACACCAACAAAGTCATGCCAAGAGTGCTAGACATGGATTTCGATTGAACTATTCTAGCCAATATGTATATTGAGAGAGTGAGTTCTCCCCTTGAGGATATAAAACCATGCGTGCAAAGCAATGGCAAGGAATGCACATGAATATGACAATCTTTGATGAAGATTTGGGTGATTGCAAGATCAGGTGTACCCAATTTTGGTAGTTTATGCAGCTTTAGAGTGCAAAAAAGAAATCTTTTTATGCAAACGTTATTGCATGAAACCCTAGCTATACTCATTTCTAAGAGCCAAGAATGTGATGGCCACATAAAAGGCATAAGTACTAACACACCAAAAAGGCCCAATTTGTAAACAAACTAAGAAGATAGTACTTTCTATGTGTAAGGAATCTCTTGGTTTGACTTGTGATCTTAAGATAGATTCTTATATAGGTCTCTTGTCACTTACTTAATTTTGAAATAAACTTGCACATGAATCTTGCATATGCTTAAAGAGAATATTTTGAATTATTGGAATTTTTTTGCTTAGTTCTTTAAATTATTGGTAATTATCTTTGTGAAAAATTTCAACAATTCTTACATCACTATTTCTACACAAAATATATGCTAATTTCTCAAGATCCTACTGTCATTGGATAGATATAGTTATGAAAAATGTGGTGAGATGAAAAAACTATACTTTAATGGTTGAATTTTGAAAGATCTTCGTTGAAAAAATTATATAGAATATCAATAAATATCGAAATTCGACTCTTTTAAAAATTATAATAAATAAAATAATTATTATTTTCTCATGGATTTGATATATATTATAGTTTGTGGTACAAGGAGCCCACATAAAAAATATTGTGTGTTGTTAGGCTCCATAAGCTTATCTTTTATCCATTCTACTTATGTGCAACCTTTGGATTATCCTTAGCGTACATCTTAGGGTCAAAAATTTATCAAAGATTAAAAAATTGGCATTTTTTCATTCTCCAAGGGTATATTATAGCATCTTAGTCCTAGTTGGCCATTCTAGCATACGAGGTGTAGACAAATGTGTTGAACACCTTGAGTGTCACACTTTCCACCTAACTGTCAAAACTGGGTACTCTTGATCATGCACACACCCATTTTGTGACCATAGCAAACAACTCTGCTTCCAAATTCTCCACCTCTACAAAGAATATTGACCGGTCTTTCAATCTTTTAAATCTTCACAAAAATGAAACTACTAGTAAGATATGGTTTCCGTGTGCTATTAGAGCAGTTGCCAACCTAAGAACACCTATATACGAGTTACCATCCTTGTCCAAAGATACAAGACATAAGTATCTCATCTCAAGGAAGTTCTCTCACCAATTAGTTATTTTATACTATCTAAGCACCTTCTCTATATAAGCACAATCCTGTATGAATAGAAAGAGAGGTGAGAGAGAGAGAGAGAGAGAGAGAGAGAGAGAGAGAGAGAGGAGGGAGATAAAGATGTACACATACTCTCCCTCTCCATACTTACTTATGAAAGAATGTAAGTGTGAATGTTTATGTAAATACATTGATATGTGCATGCATAAACACGAAAAGACGCATCATGATTACTAACATATTCAAGAGGGTTTGAACCATATAGTCGTCAGTGTATTTATAAGATAAACACTCAAAACAAAAATACGCACATGCATATATGTGAGCATACACACATATAATTCTACATGCATATAATTGACATTTGCAAGGATTAACCATATAATTATGTGTGTCTTTATAAGGATATATTCAATACAACTAAATATCACATTAAGAATGCTAACACATATAAACATCTACACATCATTTATTTGTGTACATTTTTAAAGTAGTGCTGATTTGTATTTTGACACCGTCAATTTTTTTCAATTTTTAAGGGTCTTCTACTCAAAATCAATATGAAAATCTCTAAGTGTTTATTACGGCACTGTTTTATCACGTTTTATAGAGAGAAGGGCCAAAGTCAACTGGAGAAGGAAGAGATGGGGGGGGGGGGGGGGGGGGGGTATTTATTCTATTTAAACTATTACCATGATTTTTTCCGCGTTTATTACCTCAGATATTGCCGTTTGTATTACCGCATTTATTTCCGACAAAACATTTAGCGCCTAAACTTTAAAATTATGGCTTAAACATCACCCCCCCCCCCCCCCCCCCCGCCCCGCCCCCCAAATTTTTTGTATTTCCCTCCTCTCAATAAAAATTAAAAAATATTGTATGAAATTTTGAAATTTAGAAAGAAAAGAGAAAGAGAGAGAGAGAGAGAGAGAGAGAGAGCAGGGGGGGGAGGTGATAATTAGATTATACTTGGTTACAACTAAAATAATCACTATCACTTGATTAGCATAATTGAGCATATTCACAAAATTAGAGAGAGGAAGAGGGGGAAGAGATAGATGAATAGATTACACGACCAAAAAACTTCACAACTGCAAAATATTTATGAATCATCTTCCAGAAGATCCCTACATGAGGCATCATCCGATTCTAAGCCCATAGATCCTAAATCAATAAAGAGAGAAACGGAATTGTCGTTTGTGGATGCGTTGGCTACATCATCTTTGAATTTTTCATCCTCCATCTCATCAACTTCATCATCATGACAATCATCTTTGCTAAGATTTACCTCTCTCTCTCTCTCTCTCTCTCTCTCTCTCTCTCTCTCTCTCTCTCTCTCGCAAAACACACACACATGCATAGAGCCACACACAATTTGCATAAACTAATTCACTTTTCTATATCTATCTTAGTAGCATGCTTATGATACAACCATTAGTCTCATGTTGACATGGTTTAGCACTTGTATGTTCTACTTTGTAAAGCTTATACTTCCAACAGTAGCATGTGTTGCTTTATCCTTCATAGCTTTTGGGCTTCAACCACAAGATTTGTTAGGGCGTCTTACTATTGCAGTGCCCTTTGCAATTGCGTTAACGGGATTGCAAGGTCTTGTAGTGGCCACTAACATGCCCGTTGTGGCTTACATTGCTCCTTCCACCTTCATTATCCTTATCTCATACTTTTTTCAATTATCAATTGCGTATGAAAGTATTCTGGTAAAATGGTAAGACAATTTGAGTGGCATTTTTATCGATAGTATGGAAGAAAAATAAAGTTAGAAAACATGTATGTGACACATCTAGCATAAATGTGCACATTCAGCCTGTATGTGTGAATACCTATGCACATCCATACACGCATTCACATCATATGCGCGCACGTGCACACACACACACACCACCTAAGCACATGCACACACACTTGTACAAATGTTTTTTCTTGGGATATGTAGCAAGTATATGTATCCTCAAATCTTATTTGTACATGTTTTATTAGTTAATCTGCAAGTTTTGTCATCTGCAAATTATAGGAGACTCTTCAAAAATAGTCCATTGCATATACGTACAATGTAGTATATATCACCATGTCATCTAGGAATTTGAAAACAAATTTGAGATCTTTAAGAGGCATGATTGAAGGAAAGGGGAACCGGAGGTGTATATGTGAGATGCACATGATATTTTGTCTTTAAAAAAAGTAACTACTACTCATCTCGTCTGACTCAAGATGTGTACCCGTGAAAGAGGAGGATCAAGATCTCCACCACCAAAAGAACATGCACCGAATATGGGGAAAATCCAACGTGTTCCTTCTCCACTATAAAAAAATAGATTATATCAATCAAATGAATTCCACCCACATATTTGACCTCATTTTTATGTGTGTATCTGGACTCCTATGCATAATGGCTATTTTTTTATGTACTTACCTTCATTACCATAAGAGTGAACACTTTAAGAGTGAAAATCCATCTAGATCAATAGCATTTGGCCCACTCCCTCATCATAAAAATCATCACCTATTTTATCTATACTCTTTAGTATTTCTCACATATACAGTATATAAGAGAACACAACCTTTAAAATTTCCTATCATGTGAAATGTGCTCAAACCTAGATTTTGTCTTGCTTGGTGTAAGTCATTCAATGACTTCTTTGCAATGGTCATTAGAAATAAAATTTGACTTTGTAAAGTGTGTTGGATTGGAGCTATATATGGCTCACTCTACTCAACTTGGTCCCACCCATATATACGAATCTTATCTTCAATATGAATCACTCTTTGAGAGTGTACATGGTGTGTCTCTTCTCTCTCTCTCTCTCTCTCTCTCTCTCTCTCTCTCTCTCTCTCTCTCTCTCTCACTCATTTAGTCAACATGATATCAGAGCGAGAACGATCATGCGGCAATTCAACTCATGGTGAAGAAACAAAGCATGTGTATGTGGTTTTCTTGTAAGATTCGTAATTGGTGCAAATTCTATTTTTAAGAATTAATCTTGTTCGTAGTGATTAATTTGTGTTAAGAGGAGCATAGTTAGTGTTTTGTATAGCGCTTATTGCTCATCCATGTGGTGAATCACTGTTAACTTTTGCTGATTTGTATTTTGACACCCTCAATTTTATTTCAATTTTTAAGGGTCTTCTACTCAAAATCAATATGAAAATCTCTAAGTGTTTATTACGGCACTGTTTTATCACGTTTTATAGAGAGAAGGGCCAAACTCAGCTGGAGAAGGAAGAGAGGGGGGGGGGGGGGGGATTTTATTCTATTTAAACTATTACCGTGATTTTTTTGTCCGCGTTTATTACCTCAGATACTGCCGTTTGTATTACCGCATTTATTTCCGACAAAAAAATTAGCGCCTAAACTTTCAAATTATGGCTTAAACATCACCCCCCCCCCCCCCCCCCGCCCCCAAATTTTTTGTATTTCCCTCCTCGCAATAAAAATTAAAAAATATTGTATGAAATTTTGAAATTTAAAAAGAAAAGAGAGAGAGAGAGAGACAGAGAGAGAGAGAGAGAGCGAGGGGGGAGGTGATAATTAGATTATACTTGGTTACAGCTAAAATAATCACTATCACTTGATTAGCATAATTGAGCATATTCACAAAATTAGAGAGAGGAAGAGGGGGAAGAGATAGATGAATGGATTACACGACCAAAAAACTTCACAACTGCAAAATGTTTATGAATCATCTTCCAAAAGATCCCTACATGAGGCATCATCCGATTCTAAGCCCATAGATCCTAAATCAATAAAGAGAGAAACGGAATTGTCGTTTGTGGATGCGTTGGCTGCATCATCTTTGAATTTGTCATCCTCCATCTCATCATCGTCACCATTATGACAATCATCTTTGCTAAGATTTACCTCTCTCTCTCTCTCTCTCTCTCTCTCTCTCTCTCTCTCTCTCTCTCTCTCTCTCTCTCTCTCTCTCTCTCTCTCTCTCTCGCAAAACACACACACGTGCATAGAGCCACACACAATTTGCATAAACTTCACTTTTCTATATCTATCTTAGCAGCATGCTTATGATACAACCATTAGTCTCATGTTCACATGGTTTAGCTACTTGTATGTTCTACTTTGTAAAGCTTATACTTCCAACAGTAGCATGTGTTGCTTTCTCCTTCATGGCTTTTGGGCTTCAACCACAAGATTTGTTAGGGCGTCTTACTACTGCAGTGCCCTTTGCAATTGCGTTAACGGGATTGCAAGGTCTTGTAGTGGCCACTAACATGCCCGTTGTGGCTTATATTGCTCCTTCCACCTTCATTATCCTTATCTCATACTTTTTTCAATTATCAATTGCGTATGAAAGTATTCTGGTAAAATGGTAAGACAATTTGAGTGGCATTTTTATGGATAGTATGGAAGAAAAATAAAGTTAGTAAACATGTATGTGACACATCTAGCATAAATGTGAACATTCAGTCTGTATGTGTGAATACCTATGCACATCCATACACGCATTCACATCATATGCACGCGCGCGTGCACACACACACACACACCTAAGCACATGCACACACACTTGTACAAATGTTTTTTCTTGGGATATGTAGCAAGTATATGTATCCTCAAATCTTAATTGTACATGTTTTTATTAGTTAATCTGCTAGTTTTGTCATCTGAAAATTATAAGAGACTCTTCAAAAATAGTCCATTGCATATACGTACAATGTAGTATATATCACCATGTCATCTAGGAGTTTGAAAACAAATTTGAGATCTTTAGGAGGCATGCACACTTGTACACCCCCAAGACTACTTGAAATACCCCAAATGGTACATTGATATTCTCATACATGGGGATACATTGAAGGAAAGGGGAACCGGAGGTGTATATGTGAGATGCACATGATATTTTGTCTTTAAAAAAATAACTACCTCATCTTGTCTAACTCAAGATGTGTACCCGTGAAAGAGGAGGATCAAGATCTCCACCACCAAAAGAACATGCACTGAATATGGGGAAAATCCAACTTGTTCCTTCTCCACTATAAACAAAATAGATTATATCAATCAAATGAATTCCACCCACATATTTGACCTCATTTTTATGTGTGTATCTGGACTCCTATGCATAATGGCTATTTTTTTATGTACTTACCTTCATTACCATAAGAGTGAACACTTTAAGAGTGAAAATCCATCTAGATCAATAGCATCTGGCCCACTCCCTCATCATAAAAATCATCACCTATTTTATCTATACTCTTTACTATTTCTCACATATACAGTATATAAGGGAACACAACCTTTAAAAGTTCCTATCATGTGAAATTTGCTCAAACCTAGATTTTGTCTTGCTTGGTGTAAGTCATTCAATGACTTCTTTGCAATGGTCATTAGAAATAAAATTTGACTTTGTAAAGTGTGTTGGATTGGAGCTATATATGGCTCACTCTACTCAACTTGGTCTCACCCATATATACGAATCTTATCTTCAATATGAATCACTCTTTGAGAGTGTACATGGTGTGTCTCTTCTCTCTCTCTCTCTCTCTCTCTCTCTCTCTCTCTCTCTCTCTCTCTCTCTCTCTCTCTCTCTCTCATTTAGTCAACATGATATCAGAGCGAGAACGATCATGCGGCAGTTCAAGTCATGGTGAAGAAACAGAGCATGTGTATGTGGTTTTCTTGTAAGATTCATAATTGGTGCAAATTCTATTTTTAAGAATTAATCTTGTTCGTAGTGATTAATTTGTGTTAAGGGGAGCGTAGTTAGTGTTTTGTATAGCGCTTATTTCTCATCCATGTGGTGAATCATTGTTAAGTTTTGTTGATTTGTATTTTGACACCCTCAATTGTATTTCAATTTTTAAGGGTCTTCTACTCAAAATCAATATGAAAATCTTTAAGTGTTTATTACGGCACTGTTTTATCACGTTTTATAGAGAGAAGGGCCAAACTCAGCTGGAGAAGGAAGAGAGAGGAGGGCGGGGGGGGGGGGGGTATTTATTCTATTTAAACTATTACCGTGATTTTTTCCTCGTTTATTACCTCAGATATTGCTGTTTGTATTACCGTATTTATTTCCGACAAAAAATTTAGCGCCTAAACTTTCAAATTCTGGCTTAAACATCCCCCCCCCCCCCCCCCCCCTCGCCCCGCCCCCCAAATTTTGGTATTTCCCTCCTCTCAATAAAAATTTAAAAATATTGTATGAAATTTTGAAAGTTAAAAAGAAAAGAGAGAGAGAGAGAGAGAGAGAGAGAGAGAGGAGAGGGGGGGGGGAGGTGATAATAAGATTATACTTGGTTACAACTAAAATAATCACTATCACTTGATTAGCATAATTGAGCATATTCACAAAATTAGAGAGAGGAAGAGGGGGAAGAGATAGATGAATGGATTACACGACCAAAAAACTTCACAACTGCAAAATGTTTATGTATGATCTTCCAAAAGATCCCTACATGAGGCATCATCCGATTCTAAGCCCATAGATCCTAAATCAATAAAGAGAGAAACGGAATTGTCGTTTGTGGATGCGTTGGCTGCATCATTTTTGAATTTGTCATCCTCCATCTCATCATCTTCATCATCATGACAATCATCTTTGCTAAGATTTACCGCCGTCGAACTTCATTCATTGACCTCCCCCTCCTCTATCTCCACCTCATCCAAAGTCAGAGGTGGAAGAGGGTGGAAGATGGTCTCCACTTTATTAGTGAAAAAAATGGTTCTCCCCTAAGGAGTTACGAAAATTACAAACCAAAGTTTTGGTTGGTGGATTGTTGGGATATGGATGGCCTATAAAAGAGAATCTCAAAGTGAGAAACATTGGTATACTTAATGCTAAAAGCAGATAAGAATAAAAAAGATACATGCCACTCACCTGCGCAAAATTGCGCGGTAAAACTAAATTGTCATACCTCCCTGTCTGATGCACACTAGAGTCCACTATGTAGAGGCCATTCTCATGTCGTCTAGACACATTTTCAAACCACTAGCTTGCACTTGAAGATGAAGGTATGAAACGTTCTAAAACTAAATTGTCATACCTCCCTGTGTGATGCACACTAGAGTCCACTATGTAGAGGCCATTCTCATGTCGTTTAGACACATTTTCAAACCACTAGCTTGCACTTGAAGATGAAGGTATGAAACGTTCTAAAATTAACCTTTTGTATCTTTTCAATAGTTGCACAGTACCTGGCTTCATCACCGTGTGTGTCAAAGTTGCCCATGATGACACAATCCATGGTGGTTCTACGCTCGTCAATGTGACGCGTACGAAAGTGACGACTCTTTGGCCACATAGAGTTAAAGGAAAGGCACGGCAAAATAGGAAAATATATTTTATCAAATACAAATTAAAGATAACACACAAAAAAAATTACAATTTGGTTTAGGTATAAGATTACTCTACCTTTGGTATGCAACCATGTGCATACTCCCATTATTTGTTGCTGATGTATATCTTAGCAATTCTTCGTCCCATGTTGGCAAGTAGTGGGTACCTCTAAAAACTCCCTCACCTTTGGTTGTGCTAAGCACAAACAGGGCTATTACTATATCATCTTCTTGAACTCCCACCCCTCTACTTCATATTATACTGGTCGCCGCCGTGAGAACTCACCACTCATTAGAAGACAAAAGTTGGAAAGGAATATTAGGCTACAGAAGCTGCAAGAGCTGGAGATCGTCGACATCAGTTATAGTATTGAGGTGGCCGAGGCCGAGTACGTACTGCGGCAACGCGGCTGACAGGCACAATGCCTGCAGTTGATAAGATATTTGTATAATGATCATATGTTGTTGTTGTTGCCGATGCTCTTCATATTCATAAGTTTGCCATTATCTCGCTGCGGTGCGACTTCCCTCGGCGAGCAGCCTGATTGCACAGCTGCTTAAGCCGGCACAAAGCACAAGTTTCCAAGGGAGATAGTGGCTTTCTCCCGAGATGAAAACTTTGCCAAGCTGCTAGATGTGGGTGCATGTATTGACAAAAACGACAGGCTTGTTTCCTATGTTCCCCCTCTAGATGGCACCAACACTTTTGACAGCATTTGTCAAGAAAACTACGCCATGAAATTTGTCTTTTTCGACCTCCAGCTTGTGGAACTTAAGAAAGTCGACCCTGTGGGTAGTTCTTTCTAGGTATTTATTACCAGATCTTCTAGCCTTTTTGCTGTGCTTTGTCAGCGTATGTGTATGTGTATGCACGCTATATGTTAACTCGGGGCCCCTCTTTTAATATTTAACTGACACCGAATTGTAGGCCGAATTCCAAATGATCTTTCATTGGGCTGATTACGTGGATAAATTCTCAAATGCAATAGGTGTGGAATCCTCTACTCCTGTGCCATCCAAGATCACCTTGATGGGAAACACACCTCTCACAATGGAGCAATGCATCACAGAATGCATCAATGTTACACTCTCTGAGCATCATTGCTATTGGAGGAGACTATGGTATCTTAACATAGATGCCACATGTGCAAGTCAAATGGGCTTTCATAACTTTCCATTTGATGTGCAAAGTCTCACCATTGATATTCTCAACCCCTATGCAAGCAGAACTTGGTTTCAACTTACAAAAGGGTTTCTCAAACAAAACATTGGTGAGGGTATCAACCATGTCAATCTCGCTCCAGCTATATTCCTACCACCAATTGGTAAAACTCATAACTTTTTATTTGGACACTAGAGACTATTATCACGAGTTCAATAGTTATTAAGTGTTACCACAAGGATGAACGTTATGATCTCACAACCTTCTTTATCATTTCTGTTGTTTTTTTTCTCTTTTTTGGCACGAGAGCGGGAGAGAGAGAGAGAGAGAGAGAGAGAGAGAGAGAGAGAGAGAGAGAGAGAGAGAGAGAGAGAGAGAGAGAGAGAGAGAGATTGCACTTGTATCCATATCGATAACATTGATTTGTTATGTTTTTAACGTATGCATTTTCTTTTTGTAGATAGCAAGATATCTGGATGGTATATTAAGAATACATGCACTTGCGGCATAACCCAAACATGGAAACAAACATTCTTAACTCAAGATAGTTTATTGTTTGAGCTACAAGATTCACATAAAGGATATGCAAGCCAACATGATTATATACTTGATGCATTCTCTAAAGAGAACCTAAATTGTGTAGCTGTAGAGGGCATTGTCAACAACACCAACAAACTCATGCAAAGTTGGCTAGACATGGATTTGTATTGGACAATTCCATCCAATATGTATATTGAGAGAGTGAGTTGTACCCTTGAGGAGTATAACCAATGCGTGCAAAGCAATAGCAAGGAATTCACATGGAACATCACATTCTTTGATGAAGTTTTTGTGACAATAGCAAGCAACTTTGCTTCCCGATTCTCCACCTCTACAAAGAATATTTACCGGTCTTTCAATCTTTTAAATCTTCACAAAAATGAAACTACTAGAAAGATATGGTTTCTGTGTGCTATTAGGGAAATTGCTAACAACACCTAGAATACGAGTTACCATCCTTGTCCAAAGATACGGGACGTAAGTATCTCATCTCAAGAAAGTTCTCTCACCAATTAGTTATTTTATACTATGATAGCACCTTCTCTATACAAGCATGATCCTGAATGAAGAGAGAGAGAGAGAGAGAGAGAGAGGCCTAGGGAGATAAAGATGTACACATACTCTCCATCTCCATAGTTACGTATGAAAGTATGTAAGTGTGAATGTGTATGTAAATACATTGATATTTGCATCCAGATACATGAAAAGATGCATCATGCATACTAACATATTCAAGAGGGTTTGAACTATATCGTCATATGTGTATTTATAAGATAAACACTCAAAACGCAAATACGTACATGCATATATGTGAGCACACACACATATAATTCTACATGCATATAATTTTGACATTTGCGAGGATTAACCATATTATAATGTGTGTCTTTATAAGGATATATTAAATACAACTAAATATCCCATTGAGAATGCTAACACATATAAACATCTACACATCATTTATTTGTTTAAATTAGCTCCTCTCTCTCTCTCTCTCTCTCTCTCAAAACACACACACACACACACACACACACGCATAGAGACACAAACAATTTGCATAAACTTCACTTCTCTATAGCTATCTTAGCAGCATGCTTATAATACAACCATTGGCATCCAATTTCATGGTAACATGGTATATGAAAGTATTTTGGCTTACATTGTATATGAAAGTATTTTGGTAAAATGGTAAGACAATTTGAGTGGAATTTTTATGGATAGTATTGAAGCAAATTAAAGTTAGTAAACATGTATGTGACACATCTAGCATAAATGTGCACATTTAGTCTATATGTGTGAATACCTATGCACATCCATACACACATTCACATCATATGCATATGAAAGTATTTTGGTAAAATGGTAAGACAATTTGAGTGGCATTTTTATGGATAGTATTGAAGCAAATTAAAGTTAGTAAACATGTATGTGACACATCTAGCATAAATGTGCACATTTAGTCTATATGTGTGAATACCTATGCACATCCATACACACATTTACATCATATGCACGCGTGCACACACACACACACACACACACACACACACACACACACACACATAAGCACATGCATGCACACACACTTGTAGACTGATGTTTTTTCTTGGGATGTTTTTCCCCCAAGACTACTTGAAATACCCCAAATGGTACATTGATGTTTTCATACATGGGGGATACATTGAAGGAAAGGGGAACAGGGGGTGTATATGTGAGATGCATATGATATTTTGTCTTTAAAAAACTAACTACCTCATCTGGTGTGACTCAAGATGTGTACCCGTGAAAGAGGAGTATCAAGATCTTCACCACCAAAAGAACATGCACCAAATCTGGGGGAAAATCCAACGGGTTCCTTCTCCACTGTAAAGAAAGTAGATTATATAAATCAAATGAATTCCACCCACATATTTGACCTCATTGTTACCTATGTGTCTGGACTCCTATACATAGTGGCTATTTTTTTAATGTACTTTCCCTCCTTACCATAAGAGTGAACTGGCCCTCTCCCTCATCATAAAAATCATCACATATTTTATTTATACTCTTTACTATTTCTCACATATATAGTATATACGGGAACACAACCTTTAAAGTTACTATCATGTGACATTTGCTCAAACCTAGTTTTTGTCTTGCTTGGTGTAAGTCATTCAATGAATTCTTTGCAATGGTCATTAGAAATGAAATTTGACTTTGTAAAGTGTGTTGGATCAGAGCTATATATGGCTCACTTTACTCAACTTGGTCTCACCTATATATATGTATCTTATCTTCAATATGGATCACTCTTTGAGAGTGTATATGGTGTGTCTCTTGTTTCCTCTCTCTCTCTCTCTCTCTCTCTCTCTCTCACTCATTTAGTCAACATGATATCAAAGTGAGAACGATCATGCGGCGATTCAACTCATCGTGAAGAAACAGAGCATGTGTATGTGATTCGCTTGTAAGATTCATAATTGGTGCAAATTCTATTTTTAAGGATTGATCTTGTTTCTAGTGATTGTTCTGTGTTTAGAGGATCATAGTTAGTGTTTTGTATAGCGTTTATTGTCATCCATGTGGTGAATCATTGATTACGTTTACTTGTTGATTTGTATTTTGACAACATCAACTTTATCTCAATTTGTAAGGGTATTTTTCTCAAAATCACTATGAAAATCTCTAAGTGTTTACCGCGTTGTTTTACCGCATTTTGTAGAGAGAAGGGACAAATTGAGTTGGAGAAGAAAGAGAGAGGAGGGGGGGGGGGGGGGGGGGGGGTGTTCTATTTAAATTATTACCGTGATTTTTTCCACGCTTATTATCGCATTTATTACCTCAGATATTATCGCTTGTATTACCACGTTTATTTTTGACAAAAAACTTAGCACCTAAACTTTCAAATTCTTTAAACTTCCCCCCCCCCCGTTTGAATCCTCTACTCATGTGCCATCCAAGATCACCTTGATGGGAAACACACCTCTCACAATGGAGCAATGCATCAATGTTACACTCTGCGAGCATCATTGCTAGTGGAGGAGACTATGATATCCTAACATAGATTCCACATGTGCAAGTCAAATGGACTTTCATATCTTTCCATTTCATGTGCAAAGTCTCACCATTGATATTCTCAACCCCTATGCAAGCACAAATTGGTTTCAACTTACAAAAGGGTTTCTCAAACAAAATGTTGGTGAGGGTATCAACAGTGTAAATCTCGCTCCATGTATATTCCTACTACCAATTGGTAAAACTCATAACCTTTCATTTGGACACTAGACACAATCATCACGAGGTCAATAGTTATTAAGTGTTACCACAGGGAAGAACGTTATGAGCCCACAACCTTCTTTATCTTTTTTGTTGTTCTTTTCCTCTTTTTTTGGCACTTGTTTCCATATCAATAACATTGATTTTGTTATGTTTTTAATGTATGCATTTTCTTTATGTAGATAGCAAGATATTTGGATGGTATATTGAGAATATTGCAGTATTAGGCACTTGCTGCATAACCTAGACATGGCAGCAAACGTTCTTAACTCAAGATAGTTTATTGATTGAGCTACAAGATTCACATAAAGAATACGAAATCCAACATGATTATATACTCCATGTATTCTCTAAAGAGAACCTAAATTGTGTAGTTGTAGAGGGCATTGTCAACAACACCAACCAAGCCATGCCAAGTTCGCCAGACATGAATTTGTATTGGACTATTCCATCCAATATGTATATTGAGAGAGTGAGTTCTACCCTTGAGGAGTATAACCAATGCATGCAAAGCAACAACAAGGAATTCACATGGAACATCACAATCTTTGATGAAGATTTTGTGACAATAGCAAGCAACTTTGCTTCCCGACTCTCCACCTCTACAAAGAATATTGACCGATCTTTCAATGTTTTAAATCTTCATAAAAATGAAACTACTAGTAAGATATGGTTTCTGTGTGCTATCAGAGCAGTTTCCAACCTAACAACACCGAGAATACAAGCTACTATCCTTGTCCAAAGATACAGGATGTAAGTATCTCATCTCAACAAAGTTCTCTCACCAATTAGTTATTTTATACTATGTTAGCACCTTCTCTATACAAGCACAATCCTGTATGAAGAGAGAGAGAGAGAGAGAGAGAGAGAGAGAGAGAGAGAGAGAGAGAGAGGAGTATGTAAGTGTGAATGAATATGTAAATACATTGATATATGCATGCATATACATGAAAAGAAGCATCATGCATACAAACATATTCAAGATGGTTTGAACTATATCATTGCATGTGTATTTATAAGATAAATACTCAAAACACAAATACGTACATGCATATATTTGAGCATACCCATATATACTTCTACGTGCATATAATTGACATTTGCGAGGATTAACCATATAATAATGTGCGTCTTTATAAGGATATATTCAATACAACTAAATATCACATTGAGAATGCTAACACGTATAAACATATAGAGATCATTTATTTGTGTACACTTTTGAAGTAGCTCTCTCTCTCTCTCTCTCTCTCTCTCTCTCTCTCTCTCACACACACACACACACACACACACACACACACACACACACACACACACACACATAGAGCCACACACAATTTGCATCACATCAAGTAGATAACACATGCAATGGTGCCACATCTAGGGACACAACTCCCAAGATAGGTATGCACACTCATCTCCTCTACAAAGATTAATGCGGGTAAAAACTATAGAAAATAGCAGCTAATGGGCAGGGTCATAAAATTGCATAAAAAGTGACCCAAAATGAAGTATTGATGGAAAATGATACATATATATGTTTTTAATGCTTATAAAAGTGATCCCACAAATTTAACATTTTGTTTTACTCCGTTTGAAAATTTTCACATAAAAATTGGTCTTTTTTGGGGTAAAAAATGAGCAAAAAATGGCCTAGTTTTGGTCCAAAGTGGAAAATGGTCCAAAAACTTGACACATCAGCTGAAAATTATGTGGGAAAGAGAGAGAGGAATGCTTTTTTAGTGGAAAAACCTGAAATTTTCCACTAGTGTGCAATTCCATTCATGGCTGCTCAATCTATGTGTAGTGCAGTCCCTCCTCTTGTACCTAATCTTGTGACGGAGTGAATTAAGGTTTCCCCTTATCAGAATTGTGTGTGGGCTTCAATTTATAAGCTCTTAAATCTCTGCAAAATCATAAAATGGTCACTGAGAAAGTGGAAGCCCGTGTATTCCTTTCAACCATTTGATGTTACGATTATATAATTAGAGACGAGGCTACATGATTCCATGAAGCTAGATTTCAAACACCAAAGCGTTGCAATCCATTGTGAAGAGAATTGACTAGTTTGATGAAAAGAACATCACAAATTATCTATGAGATTATTTGAAGTAAAAGGACTTGAATTGAGCTCAAAATTATCAAAGAGCTTCATGAAAGCCTATATGGTGGACATCGAGGTGTATGGGCTTCTTTCACCAAAGTGAAAGAAAAATATTGGTGGAAAGGCATGTATAAGGATGTAGCAAATTTTGTGGAGTCTTCTGTCACATGAAAAATGTATTCTAATGTATGTCATTGTGATGGATGGCATCATATGTACCCATCATCCATTCACTATAAATGGGTTGTTGATCTAGTCATAATGCATTTAGGACTTTGGCAAATGAGATACTGCATGAGAAGACTTGAAAAATTAAGTGGAAGGGCGTGCATTGAGGACAAAACCTACACAAGCTGTTTGTAAATTTTTGCTTGAAGATGTTATGTGCCACTATGGATGTGTGGGAAAGATAGTTGATGATAGAGGTGAGTTAGATTCATATGAAGCAAGGGAATTGATAACAAGATAGCCTTGACATGTGCTTATAATCTAGAGGAGAATGGAAAAAGTGAAAGAGGACATTCTCGTATCCTCATAGCTTTCCCTAAGGCATGCAAAGGTAAAATGTGTGAATGGAAAAGGTTGTTACCATATGATTTATGTCCGACCGTACAAAGCTCATTGACTGGTTACATGCTTGCTCACTTGACGTATAATCAGAAGCCAGTCATGCCAATTGAGGAAGTTGTTCTACTTGGAACATATTACCTTGGGAAGATGGTATAAGCAAAAAAAATCTCCTTGCATTGTGCATAAGGAAATTGGAAAGAAGACATGAAGACATAGAGATTGCAAAAGCTCGACTGAACGATGCAAGACTAAAGAATAAAGATAGGTTTGATCAAATACATAGGCTTTGACCAAACCCTATTGAAGAGGGTGATTGGGTCCTAATGTATGATCTCGGGGGGGTCACTTAATAATTATGTGACTATCATGTGAGTGCAGCAGAAGGGATTATTAAATTTTATTTTTTCTCACATTTTCACATACAGAAGGGTATCATAAAATGGAATTGAAAAAAAAATCACAGATAGAATAGAAAAAGGGTGTATTTTATCTTTCAGAAATTCACAGATAAGGAGTTCTATAAATAGTCCTTGACACACGCGATATACACAATTTATACATAGTGACCCCACGCCCCCCCGAGTGTATGATAATTGTAATGAAAATGGCCTTTTAACTTTGAGAGTAATGGAAATTAGAAATAGTACTTTTGTGAAATTGCTTTGTGAGCATAGAGGGTGAACTTAATTGATGGTAGCAACATAAACATAGCATTTAGTTAACTTGGCATGAACAATACTTTTTCAAGAGAGAGAGAGTTTAGAGAACATGACAATAGTTGAGGACCGGATTTATGTGGAGCCGGTCCCCCCTCCAATAGGCATTTGTATTATAGTTTCTCCCTCAAGAGAGACTTGGTACAATACAATCTTTGTGTTCCTTGTGACCTAGGTGATGCAATGAAGATGGAAAGCTTCATGCATCACGAGCATAACATAAACTTTGTGCAAAGCATTAACTATCCCAAGCCTCCATCCCAAGGCCTCAAACACCTTCGAAGGTGGAGAGAGCTAGCGGGGAATGAGGGTAGGGAAGAGGAAGAAGAAACATTTCATAGGAGAAAGAACTAGTTCCTCACTTATCATCACTCTTCTTGCTAGCATACATAATAGCATAGTAATAAAGATGGAGAAGATGGAAATCACAAGCATTGCAACATGGCTCTTGGTTGGATTTGCATTCCATATCCAAGAGTGTTGGTGTAGGCTGTCAGCTTCTCTACTTTCTTGGAGAAGGAGATGGAGCTCTTGCACTTTGCACTTCACACAATGAGTGTGTGTGTGTGTGTGTGTTCGGGGGGGGGTGGGGGGGGAGTATATCCCCCAAGCATGCCCTTAGCTTCCTTGGTCGACGACCCCCCTAGATCATGCTTGAATCTCGGATAAACTCCTCCAGGCCTCATAGCCAATCACAAGCAAGAGGCATTACAGGCAACAAGGGTAGTCTTGGGACAAGTTTCCCCCTTTCCCTTTGAGAGAGAGGACTTGATAAATGCAAAGACAATTAATTAAATTCACTTAATTATCATTGGAACCGTTAAATGGCCAACCAATAGGCTTTAGGAACACAATGAGGGCATCATGAGGAGGAACTTGACAAGTCTTCTTTTTGCTTTATTTGTGTACCAAACTTTCCTTGTGTGAGGGTGTGTGTGTTCTCTCTCTGGGCCCCTCTTGTAGGGCTCGTCCCCCTCCTTGTAGGGATGGTGGTCTTACTTTTGGCACACGTTACCCTCAAGCACCTTAGTCAGCAACAAGCATGACAAAGCACCTCAAGATTGGATGGTGTTCCCACAAGCACCTCAAGCTCCCTAGTTGGCAAGCACGACAAGCACCTCAAGCACCTTAGTCAGCAAGCACCTCAAGCACCTTAAGCTTGGGTCGCGTTCCCACTCAAGCTCACCTAAGGTCAAAGGACTTTTTAACACTAACCTTTGGAGGTCTTTAATGAATCTAACCCTAAGGTCTTTAAGCTCCATTAGCTAACTTTCTCTTTGATAGATCATCTCTCATTTGGGCCTCTTTACCATTGGCCCTGTGTCGAGATAGACCTGAAAGCACATACCTATATTCTAACCCTTGTTTTCGTTTATTCTCCCACATTAAATGATTATTTTAATATGCGAAAATCATTTGGGTTGGTTAGATATTAGTTTTTATGACAATAATAGCCTTGACAACTAGCACACCACACAAACAAAGTCTGCAAAAAGGTGATTTGGGCCATATTTTGTCAAATATGTGCATGAAAATGCTAGATATACCTTGAGCGATGGAACAGAGCTAAAAATTCCCATATAAGCAGGAAAAAGAATCAAGATGTTCAAGAGGAGACATGATAATGATCCTTTTGATTCACAACAAAATAAAGATGAAGAACCTAATGACACTGACATGGATGAGGATGAAGAAGCAAATGATGGTCTCCTAGACTTTGCAAAAGATGAGAATGACATCCAAATATTTGTGTATCTTAATAAAGATTAGATCTATATAGCCAAAATGTTGGCACATGCTGGAGGATATGCAGGTTCAGAGGGGGTGGATCTCATGCTTGGCACGTACATAATGTGAAAAAACATAATTCACCTCGCTTTAGATACTTTTGATTCATGGGAATAAAAGCCATCATGTAACTATTATGTTACATGGTAAAGCGTCTATTACTGTCTCGATCATGTATATACCTATCTGGGAAAGTCATGGCCCTAGATGTAGCACCGTTGCATGTTTTATATACTTGATAAGATGTTTAATTTGGTTTTGTGATGTACATATTCCAAGAATTTCATGGTGGCACACTCATCTCGAGTAGAGAGATTGATGCGGGCAAAAACGATCAAAAATAGCAGCTAAAGGGTGTCATCGTAACTTGCATAAAAAGTGACCAAAAATGCAATATTGATAAAAAATGATGCATATCTATGTTTTTTATGCTTATGTAAGGGATCCCAGGAATTTAAGGATTTTTTAAACTCCATATGGGATATTCACACAAAAAATGCTCTTTTTTGGGTTAAGAATGAGCAAAAAATGGCCTAGTTCTGGTCTAGAGTGGAAAAATGGCCCAAAAACTCACACATAAGCTGAAAATGCCATGGTAAAAAGAGAGATATGGATGCTATTAAAATTAAAACCCTGGAATTTTCCACTAGTGTACAATTTCTTTCATGGTGTCTCAATCTATGTGTAGTGCAGTCCCACGTCTTTGCAATCTTGTACCTGATCTTGTGAGGGAGTGAATTAGGTTTCCCCTTATCAAAATGATGTGTGGGCTTCAATTTAGAATCTCTTAAATCTACGCAAAATCATAAAATTGTCACTGAGAAGGTGGAAGTTCGTGTATTCCTTTCAATTGTTGTTACCACTATCTAATTGAGGGCAAGGCTACAATTCCATGAAAGAGGTTTGGGTTTTGATTAGGACTTGTGATTGTATGAGCATTGACGTCTCATGAATGAAAATTTAGTGTTTTTAATTGAACTTTTTATGTAGAATTGAACGTGATTTGGTTATCCTTTCATCATAACATCGACTACAAAAACAAGCAGATTCCAAGCACGATAGGAAATAGGTTTTTTGACTTTTCTCTCACGAACACTCTTAGAAATTTAAAACATGTTTAGGAAGAAGGTAATTGGTGATTCTCCATAAGCAGTTTTTGCACAAAGTTTTTGTGGTTCTCATCACAAACTCTCACAGCCATAGGGTCCCCACCCTCCTTACTAAACCACACACAACCCAACAATGTTGTTGGAAAAAGAAGTTGCGTCGATCTAAATGTTTTGTTTTTAGCCAAAAGAAGAGGTTTTTTTCAATTTTTCCGCGAAGCCTTGTAGATCATACTTGTTCCTGTCGTTTTGAGTACAAGAAGAGCATAGCTCGTTTAATAACCTCCCAACCGCCCCCGAGCTATCTCGATCACAATCTCAATCTTGTGCATGAAAAGGTTCTCGTAGAGTCCACCATGTAGATACCCCTTGCATGTGACATTAAAAGACTTGTGAATTGACTGAGAAATTAAAAGACTTGTAAATATAACTACTGGTAATGAAAGTTTTACAAAAGAACTAGCTAAAAATCATATTTTGATTGACTATAAAGAAAATAAAAAATAATCTTAAATAATTTTGATTGTAGAGTTGAGCCAATTTAGAAGTAGTATTATTTTTGAAGTTTTGGTTAAGTAAGATGTATCATGTAAAAGATTCATGTTGTAAGATGTATCATGTAAAAGATTCATGTTGGGTTGACTTCGATGTTTTGTATGTTGAAAACCCCTCCTTCCAACTCTGAGGACAAAGTTAATTTTGATAAGGGGATAATGTAATAGAACTTATTTCTAAAAATTCTTTAAAAAAAAAAGAATGTAATAGAATATATCTTTCGTTGAATATGATTTAAAAGCTTGTTGAATAGTTTATCAGATAGATAGTATTATTCTTATGTAAACGAGTTTAAGATATTGAGAGACAAAATATATTCTCTTCTTTTTAAATAATACAATAAAGACATATTTGATAAATATTAATGAATAACAGATAGTTTGCCTATGAACAGTATAATAAAAACATAGTTAAAATTGATATTTTTATTAATATCAATGTTTTTTTTTTGTTTATCTTAAGATACATGGGTAGGCTTAGAATAAGTGGAAAGAGTCGTGGAGACCCAAAAAAAAGGGTTTTTATAAATCACGATTTAGAAGTTGCAATCTTAACCACAAGAAGAGGTTTTTCGCAATTTTGTCCTACGAAGCATTCTAGACCAGATTTGTTCCCATCGTTTTGAGTACTTGCAAGTCTATATTTTGAGTTTGTATGACAAATTCATGATAGAAATAAATTGCCAACATCAACAGAATAGCCTACAAGCACTAAAACAGGTTAGCTTACAAACAGATATACACAGGTAATATCTCTTTTGTTTAATCCAATCAAGAAATGGTTGTACTATTTTATGATGGTATAAAAATATGTTCTTTTAATTTCATTGTCATGTTGAATTGGTTGCACGAGTATGCTCTTTTGGCTATTTTGTAGACGTTGCAGAAACCAATGCAATATCTACTCTACAAAGTGAAACAGGATCTGTGTAAGATATCATGATATTGAGATTTCGATCCTGTTGCAATTTGGATTATGATCATTGTTACCATCTAGAGATTGAGAGTGTGATTGTGACTGAGAGTGTGATTGAGATTGAGATGTAGATTGTGCACAAGATTGAGATTGAGATTGCGATTGTGATTGAGAGTGAGAGTGTGATTGAGATAGCTTGAGGGTGTTCGGGAGGTTATGAAACAAGATATGCTCTCTTGTAATGATTATCTTACATCCATATATAGTCTTTATTTTGTATTCACTCTGCGTACTCTATATTTTCCTTGTTCAACCATCTATTTCGCTCTCCCGTGTCGCGTCATCCTCCCAATAAAACTCAAGACATAATATCAGCACAATATATGGTATCAAAAGAATCTCAAAACCACAACTCAAAGACATGTGATCTCTTGGAAATTTACAAGCACACACCCACCCAAAAGACCACCATGGAAACTAGAAAGCACTTTCCCTAGCATGGATTTACAACACACACCAACCAATGCACTTGAGGAACAAAGATTCTCCTTTCACCAAATAACTCTTCAAAATCACAATCTTTAAGTGTAGATACACCACCAAACAAGAGATCTTCCACAACCTACCCTACACCAAATTGCATGTGGACTACCATATCCCGTACCATTGGGGAAAAAGACCGTATCTCCCAAACCACAAATCGAGTAGCGATGCTTTCAAGCCTCAAAATTTCTCTGTATTTTCTATAACAGAAGTTCTACAAGCCACAAATTTCAAATCTATGCACCTCTATTGTAAAACTTGGTGCGGACAACAAGTTGTCATGGCCCTACTACACATAAGCAAGGCTAGTCGAGGACCAAAAACCGCATGAAAACACATGAAGGAGGCACAACAAGAAAACACCTACAAATTTATTATATTTGGATGAACATTTCTTGTGTTTTTACATGAGTTTAATTTAGATACAAGTGACACTTCAAAAACCTCACTTACAGGCATCCAAGGCAACTTGACAACTAGCGTCACACTAGTGACTTGCACTGCATGAGAGCCCACACATCCTTCTAATATTGGAAATGATGTCCATCTGTAGAAGTCTACAAAAAAAGGGATTTCTAAAATACACGTAACAACGTCTTCTTACAATCGGATATGTCTATGACTATTCTCGTCAATGGTTTTCCTTTTGGCCAGCATTATGTTGCTCCTTTCCAAGTCCAAGGATTTCTTGGTTGGAAAGAAAATATGTTGTTAATTGTTGAAGGCAATGAACTCCCTGATGTTGTTCTTGGAAACTATGTATGTTCGTCTTAGCCTGTTGATCTGGATCATGACAACTTCTTATCATGAAAGGACCTATATTTAAAGACTGACATCTTGCGTATGCACATTGAAGACTGACCTATATTTGAAGACTGACATCTTGCGTATGCAGATTGAAGACTGACCTATATTTGAAGACTGACATCTTGCGTATGCAGATTGACAATGTTGTGATAAAGTAGCTCTTTGGTATATTCCTTTTGCTCTTATTGATTCTCTTTTGCTTGATGTGTATGAGCTTCCTACTCTATGAAAGTACCTTATCGCAAACTTTCAAAAGAAATACAAAAAATACGTTATTTGAGAGGTTTGCTGACAAAGTTACAATATGAAGTTGGTATTGCTATGACGAGACACATTGAGTCTTAGAATCTATTATTAATCAACTTGCTACTGTCAATGATCCTATTTCATACAGACACCTGATTACACTTCTCCTTGATACGGTGAAGGACTCTTCCTATGATAACATTGTTACCATTCTTTCTAATAAATACGGTCTAGATTTTGATTAAACCTTCGTATCTTTAATTGAATACTCTCAACATGAATAACAATGTTATACTGTTCATGACATAGCTATAATCTCACAAGAGGAGTGTAAAGACTAGGGACTGGAGCATGCCACTTTCCACCCAATTGTGCCCTATATAGGTCTTGCTAATTATAGGGACCCCTTGTACTGCATGTCTGTCCTGGACCTTGGCCTTCCCTATCTTACCCTAGGCTTGACATTACTCCACCGTTGGAGGAGCATTTTCGTCCTTGAAAACAAAAGAGGTTGTATCTTCATAAGAACACTAATGTTTTCCATAGTGGCATCCTTCATGGATCTAGCTGTTCGTTTGACCAGAACACGGTTCAGTAGAAGGTTCAATGAAATCAAGAATAACATCTTGATTTTCCACATTTTTGTCCCTTTGCAGCCGTCTTGTGTAATTGAAACATATCCAACATAGCATGTAGGCTCCATTTAGGACTCACTTGAGTATGCTAAACGAGTTATCACACTAATATGTACCCAAAAGATTACCTCTTTTCATTTTCCATGAAAGTAACTAGTTGATGTGGCTCATCAGCAAAGTATAAGTGTAATCAATTTTTCATTAGTAAACAACCCCACCATAACTAGTGTTCAAGGTTGAGAACGTGACTTACACATGAAGAGACTAAACCTAGTTACAAACATGCTTTACCTTCTGGTAAGCAAATTCCAACAAGAGCAATACATGCTTTCTAATTGGATTTCTTGGTCGCTTCACATATACTTTAGCACAAGATTACACTTATAATTTCCTATCCTCTTTGGATAAATGACAATTCCCCATCATTTTTAGACAGTCTTCCAAAGTGAGTGGTAAACAGTGATCACAATGCCTTACCACATGGCAGCTGAGGAGTCAACAATGTCATAAATAACTAGCTTGGTGAACTTGAAAGAGACACAAACACCCAAATCGATCCATGAACTCTATTGGTGATTGTTAGATCTACGTCATGAATGTGCATGCCGCTCTAAATCAGCCTTTGTTAAACACTAGGGCCCATAACACCGAGTGTGCATGCATTTAGTAAAAATATGTCCGAACTTGCATACCCATCACCATACTTGCCAATACGTATGGTGAAGAGGATGCTTATATCACACATGAAAGAGGAGTGTAAATAGTTGAATACAAACTAAATACTTTCTATTGCAATCATTTGCAAGCCTTGCTGCAACGTTTGAACCATAATAGAATGTGACACATAAGTCACTTCTAGGTATTAACAATGAAACACATTCATTAACAACTCATATCCTTGCTATATGCATAAACAGCCATCTGCTAATGTTGTTTATTAGCACTTGCAACCTCAACAAGTTCTTCCAAGTATCCAACAATTTTTGGCCTGAAATTGTTCATGATGCAGTGTGCTCAAAATGATCTAGCAAATGGATTTGACAAGCACTTGTGGACTTTGTTGCAACACATAATTGATATAACAGGTGAAATGTCTCAAAAAAGGACTTTCGAAAGAAGAACATCCTTCAAGTATGATATTTACTTGTGTATGGAGGTAACTGCAAACACTCAGTGGCATGAGTGAGAGCGACCCTCATTAATCTTGCTCCACACAGGCTAAACCAAACTCTTTGATTTCCTAGACCATGTTGTGTCCCATGTGACAACATGTGCCAAACAAAATCCTACATATAGGTCCATAGCTGCATAATACAAAAATGTATTTGGGACACTACGACCCAAAATTCTTTGCTCTTACATGACCTTGTCATGTCTTTGAAGAGAAAAATGGATGAAAATAGTCAACCTTATTCATCTGACTTGAATAAGGCAAGCAAAACATATTCAAAAAGGGAGTAAAAACAAATCATATGCATACCAAGAGGTTGAACAAAATGCTTGCCTACTCGTAGTCACATACACTTTGCAAACCTGAAAGATACAAGTGGAAAAATACCTTACCATAAAACTTGCCTGAAAGCAAGCCTGAAAGAGGTAATATATTGGTGACCTGTTAAACCCTACACACAAAAGATTACTAAAAAACAAGCAGTAGAAACTAGTGACCCTCGGTATTTCCATTGAAATCGAAACCCCTTGGATAGCTTCTATAATGTCAAACCGCTTGGCTAGACTTTGCATGAAAATTATTCAACCTAGCAGCCAACAGTGACAAACACAGTCTACCATGGTCAAAAGTGTTTGGAATCAACTGAGAGAGTTGAATTTGTCCACTAATCCTTGGTAGATTGCAGACCTCTTTCCTTGAAAGTATAATTGTGATGAGCTCAAATCATGACTCTCAACACCTATGGAGTGATTCTGTATCAGTGGGGTCATACCCCTGAAAATGCCACTCCTAGAGGTCTAATGAGTGCTACAACTAACAAAATCCTCAGTTGGAATCTTATTCACAACTAAGTCATGATAGAATCTTCTCCCTCCATGAATAGAGGAGAAAGATGTCAAATACCCCCAAAGAAAAGTAGTCATACTAGATTTTCTGAGGTGTTTAGAGAAGAGAATATTACTTATGTGAAGGCTCTCTTAACATACTAATTTCTTCCCATGAAGAATATTCTTGATAGCTATGCCATGCCTACTTTCTACCCATAGAAACCGTCATTGGGATTGGCTACACCTTGTGCATAGAGCCAATGACGAAAAATGCTCACCGTTGTATACATATACAATGATCAGAAGCCCATCTACCAGTCTCAATCTTTGTGTACAGAGTATTTGATGGTAGTGAAAAAGCGTATATAATGATGGGGTGGTTGTATTTCCATCTTATTTGCATGCCATCCATGCATATCAAAAAAATGGATTGGTAAGCCCTTTGCTTCAATGACATTCTCAACCTTGTGAGCTACGACTATGCGTGCCTTGCACAATTACACGAGCATGGATACATCACAATGTGTTGTTGCTAAACACAATCGTGGGCTTATATTCACTTAGTGTGAAATATTCATACCATTATGCTTGATCTACAGTCAGATCTATAGTCAATGGATAGTACTATAATACATGATAGAAGCCTTGCTTTGCATGAAGGCTGGCAAAGGACTTTGCTTTGCTCTATAGAGAAATCTTTTGCAAATAATAGATTAACATCATATCTTGAAATGTACTAACCTTGTTTCCTCTTTGAGAGCGATTGTCTTTGCTTGAAGCTGGCTCGTAGCCATATATGCTAAGAAATATCGGATGTACCCGACATTCCATCGTGGCTTGGGTCATACTGACCTCCAAGAGAAAATAAAAAAGACAGCCTATATGCTAATAGCATATTTCAAACTTTGGAAAATTCTATGCAAGATGCCCTAAAGTGAAGACTTGCTTTGTATGATTTCAACAAAAAGATGAGACAGAATGCAACTTGAGTGCTCATAGCAACATATGCTCCTGTTGACACACATATGCCAAAACAAAAGAGAATTGACCTTGTCAAAATTTCATAGAGAACTGGCTTTTTCAAATCTTGCTTGCGCTCGGAGCTTGGAGTTGCTTCCGCCTCAGATTAGCCTCTCTGCTATTATGGTAGCTTTGTATATATGGCATTGTAATCATATCGGTACCATGCACTCTCTGCTATTATGGTGTCTTTTTACATATGACATTGTAATCAAATAGGTACCATGAAATAGGTACCATGCACTGTGCACACTCCACATTTGCACATTGTGACCTCTTGGCCATTTGTATATTTTGTACATAGATATACAATGCACTTTCACATCATTATTGCTAGCTCATATTTTCACATCTGTATAGGGGATTTGGGTTTTCCTTTGTAATCCCCAAGGGTTTTTTCATCCAAAGCTAGACACCTTTGTTTGAGTTGGGGTGTTGGAGCTATATATGGCTCTCTATTCAACTTCAACTCATCTATATATATGTATATTGTCTTCAATATGAATCAGTCTTTGGGAGAATACACAGTGTGTCTCTTGTCTCTTGTCTCATCTCTCTCGCTCTCCATCTCTCTTTCTCTCTACATCTCAACAAAGTGAATATAGTCATTTACAAATTTAATTTCTTCTATTGATAGCTGTTTTTGGCTATCGGTGTATGCCATAGTGAGTCCCCTTGCCCAAGAAAAATCATCTTAACATTATGGATATCCTCACTTTTACCTTTTATATAGGGATGTGTATGTTAGGAGACCCTCCTTGAAAACCCTCAGCGAGCTAGTCACTTGGTTAGATAAACCAAAAAAAATAAATAAATAAATAAATATATATATATATATACACATATATATACATACATATATATATATTATATATATATATATATATATATATAATATATATATATATATCATTTGACCCACTACCTCATCATAAGAGTCATTTCCTATTTTATTTATACTCTTTAATATTTCTCACATATACTATACATAAGGGAACACAACCTTTAAAGTTACTATCATGTGAAATCTGCTCAAAACTAGTTCTTATATTGCTTGGTGTAAGTGATCGTTCAATGATTTCTTTACAGTGGTCATTAGAAATCAAATTTGATTCTTTAAAGTGAATATAGTCATTTATAAATTTAACTTTATTCTAATGATAGCCGTTTTTTTGGCTATCCGTGTATTCCATAGTGAGTCTCCTCAGCCAATCAAAATCATCTTAACATTATGGAAATCCTCACTTTTACATTGTATATAGGCATGTGTAGGTTAGGAGAACCTCCTTGAAAACTCTCAGCTACTTAGTCACTTAGTTAGATGAATCAAAGATATCTATCTATATTTATTTATATATGTGTGTATATATATAATATATATAAAGAATATAACCATGTAGCTCACCATAAGAATCATCAGCTATTTTATTTATATTCTTTACTATTTCTCACATATATTGTACATAAGGGAACACAACCTTTATATTTATTCTCATGTGAAATGTGCTCAAAACTAGTTGTTATCTTGCTTGGTGTAAGTCATTCAATGACTTCTTTATAATGGTCATTAGAAATCAAATTTGATTATGTAAAGTGAACATAGACATTTATAAATTTTATTTCTTCTATTTATAGCCGTGTATGCCATGTGAATCTCCTCGCCAAAGTAAAATCATCTTAACATTATGGATATCCTCCTTGAAAACCTTCAACTAGCTAGTCACTTGGTTAGATGAGCCAAACATACATATATTTATTTATTTATTTATATATTATATATCTATATATATATATATTATATATATAAATATAGCACCTAAGCCATTCCATCACCATAAGAATGAACACTGTTTTACTTATACTCTTATACAATTTCTCACATTGTATACTGTACATAAGGAAACACAACCTTTAAAGTTACTATCATGTGAAATCTGCTCAAAACTAGTTCTTATCTTGCTTGGTGTAAGTCATTCAATGACTTATTTACAATGGTCATTAGAAATCAAATTTGATTATGTAAATTAAATACTACCGTTTATAAATTTTGATTCCTTCTATTGATAACCTTTTTTTGGCTATCCGTGTATGCCATAGTGAGTCTCCTCACCCAATGAAAACCATCTTAACATTATGAACATCCTCACTTCTACATTGTATATAGGCATGTGTATGCTCGAAGATCCTCCTTGAAAACCTTCAGCTAGCTAGTCACTTGGTTAGATGAGCCATATATATATATATATATATAGACACACACACACCTATATATATATACACACATATCACGTATATATGTAGATATGTATATATATATATATATATATATATATATATATATATATATATATATATATATGTATGTATATATATATATATATATATACATATATATATATATATATATGTATATATGTATATATATATAGATATATGCATGTATGTATGTATGTATATACATGCATATATCTATATATCTCTATATATATTATATTATATATTATATATATGTATATATATATATGTATATATGTATATATATATATGTATATATGTATATATATATAGCTATATGCATGTATGTATGTATGTATATACATGCATATATCTATATATATATACATATATACATACATACATACATACATATATATATATATATATATATATATGTATATATATATATATATATATATATATATATATGTATGTATGTATGTATATATATACATATATGTATATATATATATATAAAGCATCTGACCCACTCCCTCACCATAAGAATAATCACCTATTTTATTTATATTCTTTACTATTTCTCACATATATTTTACATAAGGGAACACAACCTTTAAAGTTACTATCATGTGAAATTTGCTCAAAACTAGTTCTTATCTTGCTTGGTGAAAGTCATTCAGTGACTTTTTTACAATGGTAGCTAGAAATCAAATTTGATTATGTAAAGTGAGTATAGTCATTTATAAACTTGGATTTCTTTTCAGTGAAAGAAATTTTCTGGCTTTCTATGTATGCCATAGTGAGTCTCCTTGCCCAAGCAAAATCAGCTTAGCACTATGGATATCATCACTTTACATTGTATATTGACGTGTGTGTGTGTGTTAGATGACCCTCTTTGAAAACCCTCAGCTATCTAGTCACTTGGTCAGATGAACCAAATGTGTGTGTGTGTGTGTGTGTTTGTTCAACCAAAGGGGGGCCACTACAAGAATTTTGTAGTGGGAAAAGATACATGATTTTTCTGAAGTATTTTCATCCACTTACACTCCAAACTTCAAAAAGTGGTCAACATAGAAAAAGGTAGCCAACAAGCTTAAAAATTTATCTAAATATTTTCATGATCTCTAGAGTTCTCGATTTTGAGATAGGATTTTTTTAGTGGACCGCAGTCTGTCTACACTTTCACAAAAGGAGTCATCCTAGTCTCCTTCACTCCTTACACACTCCCATATACACACACCTAATCAACCTCTCCAACCTTCATTCAAACCAACAAATGCCATCTTTTCTATCGCCGTCTTCACCATTTTCCTTCCTCCTCACTTCCATAGCTTTAAATCAATGTCTTCACACACATAAACACTCCCATAACTCTTTACCATCATTTCCATATTTTTATTCACTCTTCACCCATTCCAAAGCCACAAAAAGTGAGAAAATTATCCAAATTAACCTCTGCAAAAGGGGTATTTTTAGCATTGATCACTCCAAATTCTTCACTTCAACGTGACTTCAACAAGAAACCCAACCATGCAAGAGCTGCCTACAATTATCGGTTCATCAATAGGTGTAGATAGGTGATATTTCTTAATTTTTGCCTAGATTTTACGCACTCCACGTTATTGCTCTTGAGGAGTTAACCATTGTAAATTCTTATGTAATGCAGCTTGTATGCATAGCATAGTCATCTCTCAATCTACTAACCTATGAACACAAATATCCATTAACATAATCTTAGAAGACACCTCACCTCAAGACATGTACATAGTGAAAATTCTCTCTCTCTCTCTCTCTCTCATCCCATGTTCACCTACCATCAATAATGCCCTTTTCTAGAGTCCAGATCCATAACTCAAGTAGATAAGAGAGTCCCACCATGTTTTTTTATTCAAAAAATCCTTACCTTGATTTATTAGCTTCTAAAATAGGATTATCAATAACTTCAAGAGGGGTCTCCAATCTATAGATAGGCCCCTCTCCTTCCTTGTAAATCATCTCTCACATAGCACTCTAATCGTATATGTATAAGGAGAGACTAGGTGTAGTCACCGATTGGTGCACTGTAGTTTTGATGCTTCACATTGAAAATTAGAGAGAGTGAGTGCCACAGCTGAAGATCAATAATGTACATGCTCCATTAAGATTGACATTCGGTGCATCAAAGATATGAATTAGCTTTCAAATCTTCATCCACCCACTTATGCATTAGGAGCAGAATGGGGTCTAGGAGGGCCTCTTTATTTGGCTATTTAAGGAATTCAAACCTTTAGTATTAAGAAAGTAATCAAAGGATATATTTTGAATTCAAACACGCAAAATGGCTAGTTTATTTGAATTCAAATTTCCCCCAAAATGGAATTTAAAATCTAGCGGATAAAACCATATGATGTAGCATATGTATGGAAACAGCTCGACGTGTAGATTACATATCTATGATCTCCCCTCAAATCAGAGATCATCTGTGGGAGTGGAAGGACAAAAATCATAAAATTTTCCACCTCCTTTCTGGGGGGGAAAGTGCATCCTTTGACCACTCTTACACATCTCTTACACACCCACCATTGTTGCACACGTGGTGTACACCTATTTGTCAAAATAATAATCACCTCCATGAGATCATGGAAAATAAAGAGGCCCTCCTAGACCCCATCATCTTCCTAATGGCAACCCGGTTTGGTGAATTCAAAGTGATTTGTATCTTCAAATTTGTGTCACTTGAGTTGGGTGCGAAAGTGTTTGTGTGTTTTCATTGCCTAATTCTTGTCCATTGTAAGAGGGTATTGTGGTGAGAGGTTCTCCACAACTCTAAGACAATGTGTGCATGATGACAATGTTTAGAATTCACTAAGTGTTGGTCTAGTTTTATGAAAGCTCCATGATAGCATCATAATAAACAACATCCTTTGTAACTTGTAGACCAGGTATTGCACAAGCTCCATTCCTTTTTCTCTCTCCCCCCTTTCCTCTACATCTTTCTTGCTCCAATTGATTGTGTTTTTGCATTAATTTTATTGTTTATATTTTGTTGCGCCGCTTGTCAGTCATGATGGAAACTCTCTTGCATTCTAGTTCGCATCTCGTAACTAGGTGGTGCCCCTTTTCTTGTTTGGGTTTGGTTGTGAGTTTGTTGTTTCTTTTTTGTACTTGTGACTACCCCAAACCCAATTAAGCAACATGAGAGCCTTGAGGAGTGTCTAGAGATCTCTTCTCTTGTTGTTCACCCCGTATCATCTCAATTTTGATGCCCCCATTGAGGAGGTCTTTGTGTATATTGCTAATTCATATTGCATGAATTCTTAGCCTTTCGTGTAATGAAGTAAGTTGTATGAATCACAAAATTTAATAGGACCCCTTTATTCCTATTGCAAGGTAAAAGGTACACATCACTTTTAGCACTAATCTACAATTTCAACTTGTAATTTGTAGAATTTTAAGCCCTCATAGGTAGTAATTCGTTTTATCTTGCCTCTCATTAGGAATGACCTTAGTTTGGATTTTTTTTTTTTTGTTCTATTTTAAGCAATAAGTCATGTATAGACCATGTATAATGGACCAACAATAGAGATTTACTCTTTTTACTTTACACACCATATGAAAATATACATTACAATTAGTAGGAAGATCCATTTGAAACAACATGGCAGGTAAAATTCTTGCATCACCATAACCTATCATCTTGTATCTTGTCGAATATCACACCTCATTTTACATGCATGTTTTTATTTTGTTCTTGTATAGATTGCAACCTTTTAATTAAAAAAAAACATTTCAATGGAGTTTCAATGCCAAATGTCAAAATATCCCTTCTTTTTTGGAGATCCTGGTGAGGGTGTTGACCTATTTCTAGAAATTCTCAAGATGGCTTGCCATATAAAAGTGGTGGTAGGTGATGAGGAATGCTTAGACATTTTTGAGATTGTTCTTAATTAAAAAAGATGCTAGTACCTTGTTTTCCTCTCTTTCCCAAAAAGTTAGAAGAGTCTCTAAAGATGTTTTGGATCACTTCAAGCAATACTTTTTCAACCCACAAAACACTCAATAAATATGGAGACACATTGTTACTCATGAGTAAAAAGACCTAATGACCATGAGACCTATAGCTAGGAGTCCATTGGAGTTCGTTCTATGTCTTTGGGCTATAGGGGGAATGAATATTTCTAACTCCATGGATAGTGAAAAATATTTAAAAAATTAAAGACTCGTAACTAGCCTATTTTCCACACTCAAGGTAAAAGTAGATGCACGAGCACCAGTCACCTTTGATGCTACCAAACTAGGGTTGTTATGAGGTATAGGAAAATCTAGTGCATTTCAAGGATTCGAGTAGAGGTCCTAGACCTAAAGAGACAACATAAGCACCAATGTGTAAGGAGATGGTGCATTTCAAGAAGAGCTTCCAGTAGACGGACCTAGACCTAAAGAGACAACATAAGCACCAACTTCTAAGGATATGTCCAAGGTAGCAATTGAGATAATTAAAAAGCTAAATGAATCTCTCAGCAACCTATCAATTTACCTTACATAAGTTGTGGGCCCCAAAGAACAAGCAACGAAGTTCAAAAAACAAGATCCACAACCTAAGTGTGTTTTGTGGTGTTGGAATTGTGAGAAGTTTGGGTATGTAATATATAATTGTCCTTGGTCGTGTGGAGAGCCAGCGAGGCCTAGCTTGAACTATCTAATGTTAAATGTAGGGAAAGGTATGAATCAAAAACCCATGCTTTTGGAGACACCAAATGCAGTGAGACCTTAACCATGAGGAGGAGTGGTTAAGGTCACCTTTGATAAATCCAAATGTGCATGTGGTAGAGGTGACCAAGTCAAACGAGGTTGACATGGAAGAAAATAAAGAGAAGGACAAGAAGGAGTCACATAACAAAGGGACCATGGGACAAGGCAAGAAGGTGAAGGAGGCCAAGAAAACTTTTGGAAGACATGAAAGGTAAGGACTTTGACATCTCATGGTCTCAATATCTTGCATTATTTCCACTAGTCAAGAGGGAGTTAACAAAGGTTTCTAGCACTAGGACAAAGATAAAAGAGGATGTGGATGTTGTAAAGATTGCAGAAGATAAAATGAATGAGGACATTACACCTAGCTAGTTTGTTACATCAACAAAAAAAATGGTGAAGAAGGCTATAGTGGATGGGGGTGCACAAATTTGCACCATGACAGAGGATCTCATACAAATACTAGGTATGCATATCAATGAGACACTTGAAATCAAAGTCAAAATGGCAAACCATAGCAAAGCTAGGTGCCTAGGGATTTGTAAAAATGTTTTTGTGGAGGCCTTTGCAATTAAGAAGGCGTCTGATTTCTATGTTATATCTACCAACAAAAAATGCTATCCATTTATCCTAGGAAGATCGTGGCTAATGAAAATGCAAGGTTTGTAGGATTGCAAAACTAGAAAGTTGATTTGCAGTGAGTGATGAAAATTATAAGAAGGTTTTCTTTGACATGAAGGAACAATGTCAAGAAAAGATCCATAATGAATCATCTCAAAGTGAGGCAAATCAAGACTCGATCTATAACACCTCAAAATTAAAGAAGAAAGTAGCAGAAAAATCACTAAAAAGGAATACTTCATTAAATTCATGGAGGTAAGGTTCTTGCAAAACAGCAAGAGAATTCTTGTCAAGGTTTGGAGGAGGTAGGTCCCTAAGAGAACCAAAGTGTGCAAGATGAAGGGATGTTAGAAGGTATTCAGGCGGTCTGGGGTGGGCAACAAAAGAGGGGACCTCTAAACACCCCTCAAGGCTCCCGTGCTACTCAATTGGGATTGGGGCAACCACAAACAAGAGAAACCACAACAAACCCACAGCCAACAACAAGTCAAGGGGCACCCCCTAGTTAGAGAGCAAACTAGGATGCTGAAGAGGAGAATCTATGAGCAATACAAACGAGAAGGAAGGGTACACTGACACTAATATCAATGCAACAAATACACACATCAAACACCTAGAGAGAGAGAGAGAGAGAGAGAGAGAGAGAGAGAGAGAGAGAGAGAGAGAGAGAGAGAGAGATTTGTGCAAGAATTAAGCTTTAACTTAAATGATTGACACAGGTGTATAAACATCTTGGATGAGAGTCAAGGGATACAATTAAGTTTGATGATGCTACGATCTACACATTATTTTAGGGTTATGGGAACCCTCTCACCATACAACCCTCTTATAATGTTTTCCCAAGCAACAAAAAACAAACACAAGAGCTCTTGAGTCACATACAAACAAATATTACAAAAGGATCTCAAAATGAAAACGCACCACCTTAAATCAAACAAGATGAGGTTGCCAAGCGTGAATTGGAGAGACTCAAGAGCGTTTTGAACCGCGGTTATCCAAATTATTGATTCACTTGATGTGCAAGATTAGGTACAACTTTGATTGAAAGTTATGAATCACTCACTCCATTGCAATGCTACAATTAGCTCAAAGAAGCTTTCCTATACACCACAAGTAATGGTGTATAGAGGGCTCACTCTCTCTCCCTACAACTAAGATGGCGAATGGTACGCTCAAAGTAGTGAGCAATAGTGTAGAGATCATGCTATTTATAAAAGGAAAAGGGCTCTATTTATAGGTGAGAAGAGTCTTATTAGGCTTGGATGCCTAGCTTGGTGGCCAACTCTGTGGATATGAAATTATGAGTAGAACTAGGATCAAAGAGAATAAAAGCATCATGTTCTCTTACCTCTCCCAAGCATGGCATAGAGGAGATCCTTTGTGATGAGCATCATGTTCTTGAATTTCGACCAAGGTAGCTCTAGGAGGATTTTTATACACCTTTTTGGTATTCTTGACATAAAAAATGTACGGAAACCCGTTTGCCAATAAAGCACTATAGCATTATAACAATATAGACGTGTAGCACTATCAATACTAGTACTATCAGTACCAGCACTAGCATTGAGAGTCTGAGACTAGTACCAGTACGAGTATACTAGCTGACCAAGATTACAAGATACCAGTACCAGTATTGTCACTAAAAATTTCAAACTGGCACCAGTACCAATACCAATGTATCATACTGTAAAAAGTTTTTTTTAAATGATGTAATTGGCTACCAAAGTCTCTTGAAATTTCGCTTTCAATTATAAGGTTACTCACACAAAAAGGTGTACCTATGTGAAATGGATAACAGCTAGTGTACGAATTTACCAGGATAGCATGATAGCAGTAACAGTATTACCAGTACAAGTACTGGGACTGAAAATCTGAGACTCGTACTGAAAATGGGTACAATTGGTACACTAGCTGCGTCTATACAAGTACTAGCACTGAAAATCCTGCTACACATCTATATTGTTCTAATGTTATACTGCTTTATTGACAAAGTGGTTTCCAGATTTTTTTTATGTCAAGAATACCGAAAAGGTGTACAAACTAGTAGTCTTATATAGGATATAGCTAATTCCATAAGTCTTGCAAAGAGCCAGTATAATAGTACTGATATTGGTACTGATATCAGTCAGTGATAGTACTAGTACTGTTAGTACTGATACTAAAACTGCGATGCTTCTAAAGTGGTATAGAAACTGACATACTTAGTATTGGTACTCGTACTGGTATCAGTCTCAAATTTTCAATGCACTACTAGTACTAGTAGTATTGGTACTGGTAATACTGCTATCTTGGTAAATTGGTACACTAGCTGTTATCCATATTATAGGTACACCTTTTTGTGTAAGTAACCTTTACAATTAATTGAAAGCAAAATTGCAAGAGAATTTGGTAGCCAATTACATCATTTAAAACAAAGTTTTTACAATCTGGTACACTAGTATCGGTATTGGTACCAGTCTCAAATTTTCAGTGCCAGTACTCATACTACTATCCTGCAATCCTGGTCAATTGTTATACTAGTATTGGTACTAGCCTCAGACTCTCAGTGCTAGTGTTGGTACTAATATTACTGGTATTGATACTGCTACACGTCTATATTGTTATAATGCTATATTTCGTTATTGGTAAACTTGTTTCCAGACATTTTTTATGTCAAGAATACCAAAAAGGTGTATAAACTAGTAGTCTTATATAGGAGATAGGTAATTCCATAAGTCTTGCAAAGAGCCAGTATACTAGTATTGATACAGGTCTGGTATATTAGTACTGGTACTGGTATCAATCAGTGCTAGTACTAGTACTGTTAGTACTAGTATTGAAATTGCGATACTTCTAAACTCGTATAGCGACTGATGTACTTAGTATTGGTACTTTTACTAGTACCATTCTCAGATTTTTAGTGTCAGTACTAGTACTAGTAGTAATGGTACTGGTAGTACCGCTATCATAGTAAATTGGTACACTAGCTGTTATCCATTTCACATAGGTACATCTTTTTGTGTAAGTAAACTTATAATTGAAATAAAAATTTCAAGAGACTTTGGTAGCCAATTACATCATTTTAAACAAAAATTTTACAGTCTGATACACTGGTACTGGTACTGGTACTGGTAGTAGTACCAGTCTCAGATTTTCAGTGCTAGTACTGGTACTGCTATCCTACAATCTTGGTCAACTGGTATACTAGTATTGGTACTAGTCTTTGACTCTCAGTGCTAGTACTGGTACTGGAAATACTGGTATTGATACTGCTACATGTCTATATTGTTATAATGCTATATTGCTTTATTGGCAAACTAGTTTTTAAAAAGCGTTTATGTCGAGAATACCAAAAAGGTGTATAAACTAGAAAGTCTTATATAGGAGATAGGTAATTCCATAAGTCTTGCAAAGAGCCAGTATCCTAGTACTGATACAGGTTTGGTATATTGGTACCGGTACTCGTATCAATCAGTGCTAGTACCAATACTGTTAGTACTGGTACTGAAATTGAAATACTTCTAAATTGGTATACCAACTGGCATACTTAGTATTGGTATTGGTATTGGTACTGGTCCTGGTATCAGTCTCAAATTTTCAGTGCCAATACTGGCATTGGTAGTACTATTATCCTGGTAAATTGGTACACTAGCTGTTATCCATTTCACATAGGTACACCTTTTTGTGTAAGTAGCCTTATAATTGAAAGAAAAATTTCAAGAGACTTTGGTAACAATTACATCATTTTAAAAAAACTTTTGCCAGTCTGATACACTGGTACTGGTACTGGTAGTACTAGTACTGGCACCTTAAAAATTTCAAGAGACTTTGGTAACAATTACATCATTTTAAACAAACTTTTTACAGTATGATACACTGGTACTTGTGCCAGTACTGGTATTGGTGCCAATACTGGTACTGGTAGTACTAGTACTGCTATCCTGCAATCATGGTCAATATGTATACTAGCACTGGTACTAGTCTCAGACTCTCTGTGCTAGTACTGGTATCCTGCAATCATGGTCAATATGTATACTAGCACTGGTACTAGTCTCAGACTCTCTGTGCTAGTAGTGGTACTAGCAGTACTCGTATTGATTACTGCTACATGTCTATATTGTTATAATGCTATACTGGTTTATTGGCAAACTGGTTTCCACACATTGTTTATGTTGAGAATACCAAAAGGTGTATAAACTAGTTTCCAAACATTTTTTATGTTGAGAATACGAAAAAGGTGTATAAACTAGTTTCCAGACATTTTTTATGTCGAGAATACCAAAAAGGTGTATAAAATGGTTTCCAGACATTTTTTATGTTGAGAATACCAAAAAGTGTGGTGTGTGTGTGTGTGTGTGTGTGTGTGTGTAAAGTCTTGCGTTGAATGGCTATTTCCATGTGTGTGTGTGTGTGTGTGTCCGCACACGCATGCGTGCGTACGTGTGTGTGTAGGTTCACAATAGAGCTTCCAATGGAGCCCCAATGGAGCTCCTCCATGCCTTGAAAGGCATGGAGGAGCTCAATTTGGAGCTTCCCCACGCCTTGAAAGGCATGGTGAGAAGGCAGCGTGGTCATTCATAAATGGGTTCACATCGTTTTTTTTTTACAAATGACAAAGTAGCAAGCGTGTTAGTCTCGTCTAAACTCTGCCAAAACCTGGACACCTACAGCAACGAGTTCTAAAACCTGGCATCTTGTTGCAATGTCGACTAACCACTTGGTGTGCCACCTTTTGGTGACTCGACTCTATATTAGGCTAATTGATCATCGATTCAAATTTGATATCTTCTGTTTTAGTAGCACTAGAACAGACCTCTGCCATGGATTGATCGCAAGAAATATTTGATCTTTGAGAGTGCTCATCACGTCGGAAAGCATCCAAAGTACCCTCCATCTTGTTGATCTGCGAAATATAACCAGGTTTGAAAGGTCATACGAATCATAATTTCACAATAATTGTTCTCCTTTTCGATTCTTCCCGGCTTGCAGCTGCTTGCACGGACAATCATCACGAAAAAGTATCGGTGTGAATCTTTAGAATTAGGCATGGGGACCCGCTGCAATATATCATTTCCATGAACATTGAAGGATGGCCGAGGGCATAGGTGTTGAGCTTATATGTGAAGCTACTCAATATATGGCTTCTCTATTATGGCAACCAGGTCCCCTCTATATATACATCATCTCATGTGTGTATTCTACACACTTTGGGGTTCTACTTCTGTGTTCTCTCCTTCTCTCAACATGGTATCAGAGCAGTACGTTTTTGTTTTCGATTTTTCTCAAAACGATGTGGTCTACAACTTTGCAGAAGGAAGTTTCTTCAAAATTCTGCACCGATTTTGAGTTATCGTTCACGGACTGCGTACTACCTGAAAAAAAACAGCTTCCGCGTTTTGTTTTTGATTTTTTGCTAATTGGAAACGATTTTGCAAAACTATCGTGGAAAGAGACCGGAATCGATGTGGTCTAAACTTTGCAGAAGGGACTTTTTTCAAATTCTGCACGATTTTGGAGTTATCGTTCGCGGACTGCATACATACCTAAAAAAGAACTTCCGCTTTTTGTTTTTTGATTTTTTTGCTAATTGGAAACGATTTTGCAGAAACTACCCAAGCTGGAGACTGGAATCGATGTGGTCTACAACTTTACAGAAGAAAGTGTTTTCAAATTCTGCACCGATTTTGAGTTATCTTTCGCGGACTGCGTACATACCTGAAAAGCAACTTCCACTTTTTGTTTTTGATTTTTTTGCTAATTGAAAACGATTTTGCAGAAACTACCCTTTAAGGAGACTGGAATCGATGTGGTCTACAACTTTGTAGAAGGAAGTGTTTTCAAATTCTGCACCGATTTTGAGTTATCGTTCGCGGACTGCGTACATACATAAAAAGAAATTTCCGCTTTTTGTTTTTGATTTTTCTGCTTATTGAAAACGATTTTGCAGAAACTACCCGCGTGAGAGACCGGAATCGATGTGTTCTACAACTTTGCAGAAGGAACTACCCGCTATGGGAGATCGGAATCGATGTGGTCTATAACTTTGCAAAAGAAAGTTTCTCTAAATTCTGCGCCGATTTTGGGTTATCGTCTCGGACTGCGAATATGTTTGAAAATCAAAATTTTACTTTTTGCTTTTGATTTTTCTCATAATTGAAAACTTCTCAATTATATTTTTCTTCATCAATCATATATTTGTTACTGACGTAACTTTGCTGCAGAAGCCAGTTACACATCGTTTCGATTCAGTCGAGCCGTTGATGATCGTCCAAATTCTATCGAGCTACTGTTGGTACATGATCTTTTGTTATATGATATACTCGTTCATTGATTCTCGTATAATTATTCTTTTAGAGATATAGTTTACGTCGTTTTATTGATAATTTCTCATTGATACCATAGTGATTTTGATGGTACCATGATGATGTTTTGTTAATACTTTGGTCATGGTGATTTTCGTTGATACCATGATGATATGTCATTGATACCATGGTTATTCTCGGTGGTGCCATGATGATATTTCATTGATACCATGGTTATTCTCGGTGATGCCATGATGATGTTTCGTTGATACCATGGTTATTCTCGGTGATGCCATGATGTTGTTTCGTTGATACAATGATTATTCTCGATGATATCATGATGCTTTTCGTTGATACCATGGTCATTTATTCATTTTTTATTGATATAATGATGATATTTTGTTAATACTTTGATGGTATTCTGTGCGCTCCTTGCCGCACTGTCGAAGCAAGGGACTTGCCAATACACCGTGTGCGAGCCACAAACGGCTCCAAGCACACAACAAGCCTAAACTAGCAAGCTCAAGAGAACAAAGGGTGTGTCACTCACCGCTACGCTCGCCTTCGTGGTGGATTCCTCGCCGCGATGAAGAAGAAGCTGCAGTCGTGCCACGCTCAACCGCTTCGCCGCCGTCGTGCCTTCGTAATGCTCGATCGCACACACACTCTCCCTCTCTCTCTCTCTCTCACACACACACACACAAGGAGGTGAAGAAGAAGAAGATGGAGATGGAGCAAGAGCACTCTTCAATTGCACAAATGAGAGAATGAGTAAAAATTAGGTTTAGTTGGCTTTTATAGGAGCTCACCCCATTCACACTTGGGCGCCCATGCTTAGCCAACTAACCCTAGCATGTTCGTGTTAGAGTGCGCCTCTCATCGGCGATCACTCTTACCCTTTTCCTATTGGTCCGACAAGCCCGGTACCTGACTCTAAATAATACAACGTTTATAGATCATAGGGTGTCCATGTGCCGTGAGGGTTAACATGCCCCCCTTCTTGATGTAGATTCCGTACTCGGAAGCTATTGAGTTGAAGCTGGTTCGTCGAGGTGGAAGAGCATTTGAGATGAATGTCCTTAGCCTTCTTCAGTCACTACAAAATCAAACAACATTGGCACAGTAATTGCATTCTCTTAAAAAGCATATGCAGTTTTAGGTAGACACATTGATTGGTCAAAGAATTTCAAACAATTTGGTAGCAATGAACATTAAATTGCAATGTAATCAAATGCATAAACAGATGTAAAGGTAGAAAATTAAACAAGTCTGGGGTCGCTAATTTGACGGTCGAAAGGCACTAGAGATCGAATATTAATACCATGGGTAAGCTTCTTAATTTTCTGTGGTCAATTAAGTTGTTTAATCGCGAGAGCCAAGTATTCATGTTCGAGGGCTGACTAGAGGCTATATCTAGAAAACCTTGTAGTTAAGCTACCATAAAAGGAATTTCTCATGAAATCATCGCCTGACTGATTACTTTTTCTTTGACCCCCCAAAGTCTTTTCACATTGATTCAATTATGATGTGTGTGCTTATTTTGTATGCCTTGGGTTTTTTGCTTTTCAAGGAAAAGCGCCCACACTGGGAACCTCTAGAGCTCTAGTACCATAGGCAATACATGTGAGTGAAGTACCAAATCAAGCTGAGATTTCTCTTCCAGCTTAAAATTTTACATTGTGGCACTTTGATTTTTTGTTTGTTCATTTTCAGCATTTAAATTTTGTAACTTTGGGGGGCATATAACACTGTTACCCTCCCCAGGCTCATCACATTAGTAAACTCCCTTTATAATACTTACGCTAAAGGTCAATAGGGTCAAGCCCACTAGAAAGCCCTAGTACATTTCATACAATGCTGCCTAAATCGGATTAAGAACCTAAGTAACCATTGTTTATTAGGAAGGCATTCCCCATGGTATTAAGAGAAGATCTCTAATATCTAGCTTGGTCAAACTAGCTTAGTCGGACTGCTTGATTTTTACACCTAGACAAGTGATTATGACAAAACATTACATTGAATTAAATGTTTGATACTAAGCAAATGCGGTGAATATTATGCTACCAATCACAATCAAAGCAGACAAACATGGATGCAAAAAGATAAGGGCAATGCTAATGGACAAGAAACACCTGTTTGTGTTGATGGTCGTGCTTGATTTGAAGGTTCCATGAAGGTCCAAATCCTATCAATAGCAACACGCTCCTGTACACACTATGAAACACAAACAATACCTCTAGGAGGCACATCAGTGGGAAAAGAGAACTTTGCTAATCACTCAACTCTAAAACAGAAACACTCCTATCGTACTAATCTTACTTACCCTCCATCACTCAAGTGATGAGGATCAAAGGTGTTTTATGGCATAGGTTTCTGTTTCACTGTACCAGATGTGACATGTGTAGGTCTGAGTCAATGTTTTGACTTTAATGTGCATACTCGTTTGCTAATTTCTCTTGCTCTTTTTTTTTTTTTTTTTTTTGTGAGTATAAAGCTTTATATGTACATTCCCTAAGATCAGAGATTAAGAGGTCAGGGAGAAAGGTTGAGAGGGAAACAAACGAATGATGACAGTCAGCAAACACTCCCCCCTTCCTTGGGTAGATCATACCATTTGAAATGAGCTTGTCACCCTTTGAAACCAATTGTTCCAGTTGGTAATAGGTGAGGATTTTTGCCAGTAGTTTTCTATTACCCTAGGTGCCTCGTCAAGTTGCAAGGGTGGTAAGGTACTCTCCCAGGATCGAACTTGAAGTGGTTCATCAGGTGATTCTTGAACACTGGGAGGTGTGGATTCTTTTGTAGCTTCATGGAGGTCCACTACTATAGATGGAGGCTGTGTAGAAGCTTTTACCTCTATGGATGTATTACATGAGGAGCTAGAATCTTCATGGGACTCCCCCCTTCCTGAGCTAGGTGGAACAAATCGTTCTTTCTTTGGTACCCAAACTAGCTCGGGAGCGGGTGTGTAGCATTCTGTGATTTTTTTCTTTCCACGATCATTGATTCGTTTTGGAGCTACGGGATTGGGCTCACTTGGGTCAGGTGATAGGTAAGAGCACAATCTACGTTTTGGCACCCAGATTTGATCATTTCCTTGATAGTAGCCTTGGGCTTCCAATAGTCGTTTAGGGATCCATCGCAACATTTTTTTACTTTTCTTGGAGCGAGTGGTACGTTTCTTACAAGGCTTCTGTTTTTTAGCACTAGTTATGGTCACTAAAGAAGCTTTAGGGACCCACTTGTATGTTTTCTTCGTGACATTAGGATGAGTCTTGTCGGAAGCGATATGCATTGCTTGTAGCATATTTAAGGGTACATGCATTTCATCCCCCTCAGGTGTTACCCAGGTCGTCCCCCTATTTCCCCAAGTGTCTATGGTTGATGCTAGGTGGACCCAATCTACATTGTCTGATTCCGTCATACCGGTAACACATCCATGTAAGGAGAATCTTGGCCAATGTCTGTATCCTTCTTACAAGTGTAACAATATTGTAGTGGGGCCGAGTGAACTGTGGTGTCAGAGCGATGATCAATAATGGTTTTACTCCCTAAGGGGTGTACCTTACCAGTCACCAAATCCACTCTAAGGACAGAGTCTTGGAATTGCAAATAGACATGATTTTTAGACCAATCATGAACCATTTGTGCTTCCCTCATGAATGGTCGTCCTAAAATCATTTCATATGACATAAGGTGTTTAGAGAAATCCATTACAATGAACGTATGTCGTACCTTGTGTCCTAGAACTTTGATCTTAAGATCCTTGAGCATCCCCATAGGTTTGGCTATGGTACCATTTGCCATCTTTACCACAATGTTAGTAACACTGAGGCGGGGTTTTCCCATGGATTCCCAACAATCTTTTGTAACGATGCTAACTCCCGCACCACCATCAAGAATTCCCTTTATAGTTAATCCCTTGGTAGTGATGGGTAGGGTCGCATTAGACTCGTCGCCTTCAAAATACTGCCCTAATTCGTTAATGGGTACCTCGATCACAGACTCGTGTCCATCTAAGTCAAGTGATTGCACATGATTTTCCTCATCAATCATAATCGAGTCAGGCCTATTTGGTTGCGCAAACTGCGGTAATCCCGTTCGTAGCTCTCCGTTAAGGAATGCTCGAAGTGCAAGGAATAACTCAGGATCTCCATACAGCTTTGCTATGATCGTGGTTCGGACCTCAGAAGACATGAAGTCCACTAGTTTGGCAACATTCATTGGCGTTTTGCAGGGTGTAGGTCCTTGACTAGGAACTGGTGAGGATGGAATCTCATATTCCTCAATGGGATCAGGTATTCCTTCGTTAAACATCCTTTCCAACAAGAAGGGTGTATGCTCACTTTCTGATGTCCCGTCCTCACTCCCTTCTTGGATGATACTAGATATGGCTAACGGTCTATGGTTCATGTGGGGTGGATGAACTTGCGTGGGAAACACTGTGTCATGAATTTTGACCTGCATGGGTTCTGGTTCTAGTTTCCTTTGAGTCTCCTCCACTAAACCTCTTAGATGTTTCACCTGCTCAATCTCGTCTACTGGGTTTGGGTACGTCCCAATCTTCTTTTTACGATTTTTTCCTTTTTGCCCCTGCGGTTTATCTTGGGGGTCTTGGATTGGATTTGGAAACACTTGTGGTGTTTTCAGAGGCTCTTTATGATTTTCTCTTATTCGGTTTTCATTTGGTTCCATGTTACGGTTTTCTTTGTCGGTCTTTCTCTTTGTGGTATTGGTTCTAGTCTCCATTGTCTCGACTGAATCTGAATCATCCTCGAGGTCATTCATATACACGGGGTCATCTCCTGTTCCTATGTTTGTTTTGGAACTTGGCTTTGAATTTTCCGTATTCTGCGACTTCTTCCTTCGTGTCTTCTTTTTCTTTGCTTGGATAACTGACGCGGTATCTCTCTCTTCGAGGATATGGTCTGGCCCTTGAAGCATGGACCGTGTAATCGCATAAGCGGGTGCGACGGGTGGTATTGGCGATGTCACACTAGCAATTTCGACCAAATTCAGGGGTGTGATTTTAGGCGCATTTGGGTTATAGGGGCATTGGGCAATCAAGTGATCTATGCCACAACGATTACATGTGAGTATTGGCATTGCAGACGTGCTCCCTTGATTCATTTGCATCTGTGCAGCATTCTTTTGCAGCCTAATAGGGCACTCCGCTACTCGATGTGGTCCACCACACTCGTAGCATTGAAGAGGTGGCCTCCTAGCCTGGGTGTTGATATTTTGACCTCTGGATGCGAGAGCAGCAGCTTGATAAACCGGCTTGACTTGTCCCCAACAATCTTCCATGTAGTATATAGGACATTCTTCCAATGTATCAAGTCCGTAGGCAATACTAGTGTCTATTTCCTCCTCACAGCCATCTGCATAAGCATTTGATGGCTCGCAACCCACTTGGTTCATAGGGGCGACTCTTGGATGCGGGGGCTGCGGTCCTAGCACAGGAGGTGGTAGCGGTGTAGCTTGTACAACATTTTGAGATCTAGGGACCATGTGTTGCGGTAGTTGCTCAACAGGTGGAGTAGGCATCAATACAGGAGCTCGAGGCGCATCCGTCCAGGCTACAGGTGGTCTATTTGCCATCATACGTTTGATCATTAAACAATCCTTAGCTTGGTGACCATACCTACCACATGCGTTGCAAGTTCCATTAAATTTTACTCTAAACGTAGGGCACTCACTAGTGCTATGTGGACCTAAGCAAATGGAACACCATTGTTGCTCCCTTCTTGGATACATGTGACTATTTTGAGGGGGTCGATTATCCTTAAGAGACTCTTGGATTGCCTTGGTGAGGTCTGTCAAGAATGTCTCAAATACCTTTGGCTCATTGGCAATGGGCTTTGCAGTCATGGGTTCATACTCAATGGCTTGTGAGCTAGTGGATCTCGTGTCAGTAGACACCCTCATGCCTGCTATCATCAAGTTGTCCTCTAATTGGATTGCATTGGCAGTGACATCTTCCCAGGTTGTGATACCTCTAATCACTAGTCCATTATAGATTCCTTCATTCCTCAACCCTCGAATGAATCGATCAAGCAGTTGGTTATTGTTGAAGCGCTCATTTACAGGGCAGCGAGAGTTTAAGTGCTTTAGACGACTAATGAAGTCCCTTACTGACTCTCCTTCCTTACGTTCGGCCTTCTGTAGCTGAGATGCTACACCCCAAAGCACACCTTCTCGTATGTACTCCTTTAGAAACAACCTTCGAAGGGTAGGGTAGATTGTTTCTCGTCCACCCTTAGGGTCCTATACCAATCTCCAGCCTTCCCACTTAATGTCAAGCTTAAGGCATTGCACTTATGTAGTTCGTTGCGTTCCCCTAAGGAATCACATACTTGTTCAAACACTTCAATGTGTTTCCTAGCATCTTCGTCCCCATTGAATTTTTGCGTGAGTTTGGCAATTTGTACTGCCTTACTTCTAGGCTCTCTATCAGATGCATGACGCATATTTTCCGCGATAGATCGACCTATGGTTTGAGCAAACGCTGCCAAGTCACCTATGTGAGGAGGCAGGGCCGGTGGAGGTACTCTTGGAATCATATGTGGGAGAGGAACGGGTACCGGTCTTGGCATATGTGTGGATGATGCAGGATATGGAACATAACCGGGCATAGGTCCACTCGGATAAGGCTAGGGAGCGGCACTCGAGGAGCATAAGCAAGTGGTACAATTGGAGGTGTGGGGGCCATGTGTGCATAAGGGGCTAGAGGCACATATGGTCGAGGCCCCATATTAGGTACTACGACACTAGGTAGTGGCACTGCGCTAACCGTAGATGTCATCGGTACATTCTCTGTCAGGCTTATCCCTGGAGTGAGCACTGTGTTTTCCTTGATAGAGGGTTGAGCCAAGTTAGGGAAGCTAAAGTTTTCGCTCGGAGGCTCAGATTGCATAGAGACCCCAGGTGAAATGACGTAAGATGGGTCCATGGGGCTCATTAGAGGAGTCTCCATTTGTGATAGAGTAGGCTGTTGAGCCTTGCTCGTATCCAGAAATCTCATGGGGCCAGTTGAGAGTATATTTACCCCTCGGTTTTGCCTTTCTGATTGAATAATGCCATGGATAACATTACAGATCATTTTCTGTTGATCTTCGATGCTCGTGGCACTAGAGGTGGATTGTACAATCTCTATCCATCCTACATGGTAGGCGTGGCCAGAGTGTAGATCCGTCAACACCTCAGTGTGGAGGTCGTATGTCCAATGATCATTAATGAACAATCCTTCTAGAGTCGACGTGTTAACGGTTTCTTGTGAGGTAGAAGCAATGTTGCTCCCCGTGGTTTTACTTGTCACCAACGGTACTCTAGAGGGAACTTCTGAAGGAGGCAGCTCAACAGGGCCTTCTTGGTAAGAAGTTGGCAGGATATCCACATGGACACTCTTTGGGGGTGTGGGGTCCACGTGCGATGTGAAAGGAGAGTCCACTTCCCCACCCCCTTCGTGTGCTTCATTTGCATCAGGTTCCGAGCGAGTAGCTCTACCTAATGTTTCCATGAAACGGCTAAACATACTAGTACTAGGCTGTGGAGCTTCGGGAGGTGCATGGCCTTCTCTCTCAGTGTTTTGGGTAGGGTATGCTTCCATGATTTCTGAGTCGGAGGAGGAATCACTAGCGGCTATTTTAGGGTCTTGGGTGGTGCTACCTTGTGTCCCCGCTGAGGGTCTAGAGCTTATCGTGGATGGGTAATGGGTGTCCGTATGAACAGAGGCACCCTCAATATGCTCGTGTTCTAGCACCCGCCCAGAGCGTAAGTGCATGTGCTTTTGATACCCTAAGGTGTCAAAAAGCTGCTCTAGGAGGCCTTGTGACTAGTTTTTAGCGTGTTTTTTGTTTGTTTTTTTGCTAGATTTTTTAGAGCGTGTCGTGGAATGGGCCGTGTGATAGCTCGAAACGAGCGTATCGGTCAGAGGGTCGTGCCGTGCTTTACAGCCCTCCGTTTGGTCACTCTATGCCCTCGGAATCCCTAAAACTGTCAATTTCCAGTAGGGAACTAGGCCCAAACTAGAAAGTCTAAGGGTGCAAGTGGGAAGAGAAAGGAGGAGAGTGGAGGACTTGTCCCACATGCTCTCATTCTCTCTTGAGGGAGTAGGGTATATATATAAGAGTGAGTCTAGTATATATCATAGGACTGAGGCCTCTGGGCCTGGGCTTGGGCTTGGTTGGGCTTGGGAAAATGATCCCGATCCCGATCTATCTTTTATACAAACCAACCCGTCCGTTTTAAGAGTCACGTTTTTTATTCTCGAAAAATTCGCCGCCGCTCGCTTTCCAATTTCTGCGTTTTTTATTCTCGAAAAATTTCGCCGCCCGCACGTTTTTTATTCTCGAAAATACAGAAATTGAAAACGCAGAAATTGGAAATGCAAAAAAATTGAAAAAAACGCAGAAATGCAGAAAAAATGCAGAAATGCAGAAAAATTACAGAAAATTAAAAAAATGCAAAAAATTGCAGAAATTGAAAACGCCGAACTTGAAAATGCAGAAATTGCAGAAATTGAAAAAACGCAGACAATAGCAGAAATTGAAACTTGACAGCAAATGCAGAAAACGCAAAAAACAGAAATCTCCACACACTCCTTCCCTGCCTTTCCTATGATAGAAATTGCACCACAAGGAAGCGTAAAGTGCTAACCGAGCTTAGTGTAGGGCATATCCCCGGCAACGGCGCCAAAAATGTGCGCTCCTTGCCGCACTGTCGAAGCAAGGGACTTGCCAATACACCGTGTGCGAGCCACAAACGGCTCCAAGCACACAACAAGCCTAAACTAGCAAGCTCAAGAGAACAAAGGGTGTGTCACTCACCGCTCTACGCTCGCCTTCGTGGTGGATTCCTCGCCGCGATGAAGAAGAAGCTGCAGTCGTGCCGCGCTCAACCGCTTCGCCGCCGTCGTGCCTTCGTAATGCTCGATCGCACACACACTCTCCTCTCTCTCTCTCTCTCTCACACACACACACACAAGGAGGTGAAGAAGAAGAAGATGGAGATGGAGCAAGAGCACTCTTCAATTGCACAAATGAGAGAATGAGTAAAAATTAGGTTTAGTTGGCTTTTATAGGAGCTCACCCCATTCACACTTGGGCGCCCATGCTTAGCCAACTAACCCTAGCATGTTCGTGTTAGAGTGCGCCTCTCATCCGCGATCACTCTTACCTTTTCCTATTGGTCCAACAAGCCCGGTACCTGACTCTAAATAATACAACGTTTATAGATCATAGGGTGTCCATGTGCCATGAGGGTTAACATATTCATTGATCACTACATTGATAAATGTTGTTTTATGTAGTATATACACATATCATTTGTATCACGTAATCACACATTTTGTACTTTTACGTTTATACTTTATGTACCATATGTTGTCGTGCGTATATATGTCGTCAAAAGAGTGGCGTCGCGAACCATCTCTTATGGCATTGTGAACGTAATTATTTCATTAACGATGCTAATAATTTTCATGACATGTTCTTTTTGGAGTCTATGATCTATGTAGGATTGATCAAAGAATTGATTTTATGAAGACAAACTTGGTGACAATAAAAGATTTATGAAGATATGTTTGGTGATGCCATATTGATGACAACATGAAGACATGTTTGGTGATGCGATATTGATGACAAGCTACACAACAGATTCACGGAGACACTTTTTACAAGCTAATCGATAGCTTTTATACCTCTTTATTGAACCTTTGTATTCATTATTGTATTTGATAGGATAGGAGTAATGTAACTCCTCATAAAACATTCATTGTAAAAGGAGTGATGTAGCTCCTCGTAAACATTTGTATATTTAATGATTTTTTTAATATAACGGTGGGTGTATATAGAGCTGTGGGTTTTTCCCTTGATCCCCCAAGGGTTTTTTCATCCACAGTTAGGGACCCTTATTTGAGCGGGGGTGTTGAGCTTATATGTGAAGCTACTCAATATATGGCTTCTCTATATATGGCACCCAGGTCCCCTCTATATATACATCATCTCATGTGTGTATTCTACACACTTTGGGGTTCTACTTCTGTGTTCTCTCTTCTCTCAACAATAGGGTTGTTGAATCTGCATGAGCTATTGTTTGAGCAGCATAATGCTCGCCATAACTAGTTGCACCTACAGAAACAAGCTGAGTATGGTAGTTGAAGCTGCCATTGCGTCTTGTTGCACACAAAGCTGCTATGATCACTATGCGGGGAAGGTGTAGGTAGGCTTATAGTTAGGTATTCAGGATTCACTGCAAAAGAAGGTCGATTCCACGAGTGAATAAAATTAAAAAAATAGCACTTTGCGTTGCTCAATTGCTCTCAGAAGCAGTTCAATCTGGAGTTCGCAAGTTCTAAGCAGCTCCGAGCTTTGCGTTGCTCAATTGCTCTCAGAAGCAGTTCATCTGGAGTTCGCAAGTTCTAAGCAGCTCCGAGCTTTGTCTGCAAGTTTGTCTCTCTACATTCTTTGCAAGCGAGAGAGAGAGAGAGAGAGAGAGAGAGAGAGAGAGAGAGAGAGAGTGAGATAGAGAGAGAGAGAGAGAGAGAGAGTGAGAGAGAGAGAGTTGACAGACTAGCTTTTCACGTACTGGAGTCTTTTTTATTTAGAGCTTTTTATGGAAGTGATGTTTTAGAAAAATTAAATCTAATGCCACGTGGTGGCTTCTGCGTTCGAATACTAGAAAAAGAGCCTTTGGCTCACCTGCTGCAACCTAGCATTCTGTTGCAACCTGCTCCTTAACCTCAAGAGCAACAAGTCATGCGGTGTAGACAATCTGCAAATAACAATATGGAGTGCTCATTTGGAAAGCTACCCATATCAGCTAGCAAGCTACCAGAGCATATTTCAAAAATGTTCATACATACTAGGTGACATACTATATTATTCCAAAGTAGGAAAGAATAGCAAATTTATAAGAAAAATATACATACTAGAGCACTGACAAATATACTTTTCTTTATATGCATCTATGTAAACCAGAATTTACTTTATCGCATGCATATGCTTGGTGGACTTATTTGACTCTTTGTCATCTTCTCCTTTATATGCATCTATGTAACCCAGAATTTCCTTAACACCTTGTAAAGGTTCTTCTTGCACCTCTTCTGAATAGGTCATACTTTAGAAAGCCCTTCCATGTTGTTAAGTTCATCTTTATCAGGCCTTGCTAAGAATTCATCAACAATGGAATCCTCTTCTTGCTCTGTGACATCAACACCTATAAACATGGTTCCGGAAATAAACTTTATTTCATTGTATTCTCATGGTACATCCTTTTTTTTTATCTCCACAATTTCTTGCATTTCATCAGGTACCAAGGTTGAATCTGCTTTAGCTTTACTTCTTGCACATATTCGTTCCCAAAATTCATCCTAGCTAAGTACCTACAGTTGACCTCCATCACCTTTACATAAAGTAGTCCAACTCTTCTCAATAATTTGCTTCATTACAAAGTCCATAATCCTTGAGCTTGCATGAATAACCATCTACAAATAGTCCCATTGCGTGGGATATGTCTCTTCCAGCTCTTGAATCTTCATCTCTGCTTCATAGCATGCAAGAAAACCTTTTGGATTGTGTCCTTGAAAAAAACCACAATGCTCACATACGACATCAAGTGCCATCTCCACCGCATCTTCAATCTGCTCTTCTGTGTTCATGGCTTCCATGTTGATCAGACATCCAAATGGACAAGAGACATCCTTGAATTCTCCCTTAGTCTTGCGAGGCTCTAGGATCTCTTGGAGAGGGAGGCTATATGGGACATGTATTCAAAGCATGCGGAATCATCAAATTAATAGCAGCAACGAGCTAGAGCTACTATTGGATAGGGAAGTGCATATCATGGCCTACAAGATCTTGGTCGAGGAGCTCTCGGTTCATGAAAGGATTTTCAAGTGATGGGGAAGAGATCCTCATCATGCAACAAAGCTAGTTGGAGAACCAAACTGCACCATGTGGCCCTATCCACTTACCGCAACCTATTGCTGCAAGGCCCCTACTACCGCCCAACTATGCCCCCAATTTGGCCTACGTCATGGCCAATAATCTTTCTACCAGTCCCAACACCATGCCCACTGCCCCGAAGTGAACTAATTAACAATCATTCAACTTCTTCTAACTGACCTCTAAGTGCCTTAAAGTCCTTATTATTTTATGACTAGAGCAAAGTTCATTATATCATCCACAGAATATTATTAAGTGATGAGCTTCTTCAAATAGCTAAACTATGAAAAAATGAGGGTGCTGTCCAAAAAAAAAGGAATTGAATTGAGAGTGCCCACAAAAAGAGGATACCTCAAACTACACAAAATAACTAAGTTTTTAGTAGCATTATAAAAAATGGGACTTGAATAATTCCCATGCCAAAATTCATAAATATGTATTACTAGGGATCTTTGTCTTCTTGTTCGGTGTCACCTGACACCCTCCATGGCCATTGTGTCTCCTCTTCACCCCCCCCCCCCCCCCCCCCCCCCCCCCCCAACACCCCACGCATCATCTCGCTACTCGTCAATTCCCCTTCTTTTTCCATTAAAACCAATTAAATTGCTTTAATTTGGGTGTCTATCTAGGGCTTTAAAACACGGACGGCCTTAATTTGTTGGGCGACCAATGAAAGGCTTCAAGCTGCAAGCGTTGCTGATTGCATTTGGAGAAGTTCCTCCCTTTTGCACCCGATTAAAGAGCCATAGCTTCTTTGCCACAGCCATGTTGGGCATTTCCCACAACCAATGTGCTCCAAGATATTGGCATCCAGAACATAATCAGCATTAGAAAGAGCATCCAAACCCAATATAGCCAGTATATTGTCTAGGAAAATGAAGAAAATTATGACCTTTTTGTAGTATCGATGATGATTTAGCATCATCACCCCCTCTGGCTTCATAGGGCATCACGAAGAACCTTGGAACAATCTAGACATGTATCATCAGAGGCACTTTTACTTAGGATTCTATCTTGGTCATGGAAAACAAATTCAACCTATAAATCTTCATCCACAACAACCTCTTTTGAACTCATACAGCCCAAAAAATCTTCGTCATATATCAAAGAGTTAGAAATTTCTTTATCTTGCAACTCATGAGAAGGCATACAAAGGAAGAACTCCCTGGATATATGGCACTTCAGACGTTTCAAAAATTTTAGAAACAACATTAGAAAGGCCTTCCACGTTGTTAAGTTCATCTCCATCAGGTATTGCTAAGAATTCATCAATAATGGCATCCTCTTCTTGCTTTGTGACATGAACACCTGTAAACATGCTACCAGCAATAGACATAAAAGAATTTATATTCTGATGTACATCCTATTTTATCTCCACAATTTCTTGCATTTCATTAGGTACCATATACACAGCTTTATCTATGCATTGGTCTTCAACAAACATGTTGTTCTCTTTGGCCTCACATCCTTCCATGGTGTCAAAAGATCCACTGATACTCTATAAAGGTTCATCTAGAATGGCTTGAGAATAGCCCACCAGGCAGAGGTCATTAGCCTGTGAAACACTTGCAACACAATCTATATCTTCACTGGAGCCACAAATGGATGTAGCTGCCATGCAAGAAATATTTGAAAATTTGCCGTTAATTTCAATTTTAGCATCAAATTTATTATTCTCATGTGCTATATTTCCCAAAACATGATCCTCCCTAACTAAATCTGCTACTTCCAAGGCTGCATCTGCTTTAGCTTTACTTCTTGCACAAATTTGTTCCCAAAACTCATCATAGCTAAGTACCTGTAGCTGATCTCCATCACCTTTACTGAAAGTAATCCGGCTCTTCTCAATAATTTGCTTCATTCCAAAAGTCCATAATCCATGAATGAAACAATCTGCAAAATAGTGGACCATTGTGTGGGGTATGTTTCTGCCAACTCCCGAACTTGATCTCTAAACTAAGTTCATCAAAAGCTGAAACCATTCGATATTTTGGAACTCCTTGACTCTTCATCTCTACTTCATAGCATGCAAGGAAACCTTCCAGGTTGTGCCCTTGAAAAACTCCACATTGTTTCCATACGACATCAAGTGCTGTCTCCATAGCATCATCAATCTGCCCTTTCGTCTTCATGGCTTCCACATCGAGCAGACATCCTTGGACCAATTCAAGCACCTTTGAAAAATCTCAAGCTTACAAATTTTCATCAAATCCTTTGGAAGTTATTCTTTCCATAAGATTCATCATCTGCTCTAAATTCTCTATCTACACCTCCCACCCCGGCTCGCTTCACGTCGGGTTCACCAAAGATGTCAGGGGATATGTGTGCGAGAGATGAGCCTAGAAGACACAGGGCCTTTGGTTGTAAGAAATGGAAGAGAGAGAAAATAGTAGACAGAGATAGAAGAATGCCAATAGGAACCCAATAAGAGTACTATATCATTAAAATTAGAATAAACATGATGTGGTCTAATCAACCTCTAACAATCACTATGATGGTAATAAAACCTTTGAGTAAAGCTTAATGAATAGCTCCAGCTTTGATAGTCAATCAAAAGTGATGCTTGGCTCCCAATTGAGCATGATATTGGAGTCTTCTTGATGCATGTCCATGCCCTCATAGACGCAAACCTAGCTTAAATTCCCTGCAACCTGATGCCCTTACATCTCCCAAGTATGATAGAGTGATATTACTTGCCCCTTAGATCCTCTTATTACTTCCTTAACCATTGCAATCAAGAGAAATAAATGGTTCTTGCTTGTGACCCTCAAGGTCGTGAGCTAGATTGATCTCCCCCATCCCATAATTGTTTTCTATGTCAGAGTAGAGAGTGAGAGAGATCTTGAAACTGATCTTTTTCTCTTTTGCTGATGTTGAGTAAGAGAGAGAGAGAGATCGATTAGCCATGCTTCTACTCCTTCGTTTCTTCCCCCTCATCTCTCCCTTCTTCTCACAATATCCCTTCATACCCATGATATCTCTATCTCCATGCCACCCTTGATGCTCCCATTAATGGAGAGATAGATCCAGCCCTTGTAAATCAAAGGTGAGAGAGCCAAGATTTGAGAGCTATGGCTCTTCAATAAGAGGGCGAGAGAGAGAAAATTTGAGCTTCCTTTTTTGAGTCGAGAGAGTGATAGATTGAAGCCTTCTTTGACTCCTCCTTGATAGCATGCTTCACAAAATCGAGAGAGAGAGAGAGAGAGAGAGAGAGAGAGAGAGAGAGATGCCCCTCTTTGCTTTTCGAGAGAGAGATAGATAGAGTTTAGTTGAGAGAGGGAGAGAGTGTGTGAGCCTCTTGCTTTGCTTGGTCGAGAGAGAGATTCCTCTCCTTCACCTACTTCCTCTTCAAATTTCTCACCCCACACCATTTCTTATCACAATACCCTATTTTGCTTCTCTTATCTTCCCCATCATTTTTGCTCTTTCTTGTATCTAACTTGATTCCCTTTGTCGTGACGCCTTGCATTCACAAGGGGAAACTCAGGCAGGATATAGGGTTTTTGATATTACCATCACTTGGGCAAATTAAATGGCATAGTTACTTGTGAGTATTGTGTTCTTTGTTGTTTGGATGTCTTGATTGAATGATATGTATATGTTGTTGTGTTGCATATGTTTGATGGCAATTTGATCAATATGTATGCTAATCATTGCTTACTTTCATGGCATTGAAGAAGATGTGGTACTCGAAAACGATTGGCAATGCTTCAATTAATATGCAATCCAAATGTTATGGTTGGCAATACCTTAGTTGAAATGTATGTCAAATATCATGCTTGGCAAGGCCCTTTGGCGGGTATAAAATTGATCTCGGCACTAGTTTGGTTGATATCTTGGCCAATTGTTATGCTTGGTGATGCCTTAGTCAATATTCATGCTAAATATGGTGTACTTTAGAGAGCAATAAGTGCTTGAGGAGCATCTTATCCCGAAGTGCATTGATAGCAGGGTATGCTGTTAGAGTTGTGCTCGATACTACCGTGGTTGAGAAATATGCCTAATGTGATGATCATCAATGCTTTTATTGATATGTAACCTAATGTTTTACAAGGCAATGCCTTGGCCGATCAAGGGAAAAAGTGAAAATTTTCATACCTAAGAGCTAGTTTTCTTACAAAAATGCATACATAAGGGGTACATATAATACTTGAAAATCTACAAGTAAGGGATTCTTTAAATACCTCTTGTTCACACGTGTTGTATGCAGTTTTTACATAGTGGACTCCCCGGGGGGACACCCGTCACAAAATTGGCCGTCCAATAGGGCTAAAAAGAGATTATAATATGAAAATGGGAGGGGAAAAAAGGCCATGATGCTAAAAAACTAAACGAGTAGCACGAGAAAAATGATGCTCGCGTTGGACTGTGGGGGGCTCGGGATAAGTCGCCCATGAAGCAAAAATGCCTCTGCAATCCATGGAGCCCTTTTTTGATCTAATTGCATAGAAAATCTGCACTGCACAGATCCCACTACCACATCATCAGGAGTGATCTTGTCGAAAAACTCATCCAGTCATGATGGTTATAACCGTCGTTATGGTCTGTAGCATTATTACGCAATGATTTGCAGCCAAAATATGCAAATTTGTGTACATTTATCTATTTTTCTTAGAAAAGTACAAAGCATTTGATTAACATAATTTAGCATGCTTCGCAAATTAGAGAGAGAGAGAGAGAGAGAGAGAGAGAGAGAGAGAGAGAGAGAGAGAGAGAGAGAGAGATCAAAGAGAGATGAATGGACAACACGAAAAAAAAAATCATAACTTAAAGTATACTAAATATTTATGAATCATCTTCCAAAAGATCTCTACAAGAAGCATCATCCAATTCTAAGCCCATGGCTCCTAAATCAATTAAGACAGAAATAGAAGTGGCGTTTGTGGATGTGTTGGCTTCATCATCTTTGAATTCTTCATCCTCAATCTCATCATCATCATTTTCGTGGAAATCATCCTCGCTAAGACTAACGGACATGGGACTTGAATCATCGATCTCTCTATCTCTCCTTTGTCTCCCCCCGTTCCAAAATAGTAGGTGGGAGAGGGTTGAAGATGGTGGTCTCCACTTTATTATTGATAAAAATGGTTCTCGTCCGAGGTGTTACGAGAACTACGAACCAAAGTTTTGGTTGGTGGATTGCTAGGATATAGATTACCTACAGAAGAGAAGTTCAAAGTGAGTAACATTGTATAATATGTTACAAGCAAAAAAGGTAAAGATGTACATCACTCACCTGCATCACAATTGCGTGGATAAACTAAACTAATCATTGTCAGTAGAACCTCAGTCCCAGTGTGAATGCATCTCACTAGAGCCACCATTAAGGTCCTTTCCTCATTGCCATCATGACACATTTGTGAACCACTTTGCAACACTCCTCGATCATATAAAGGTATTAAAAGGCTCTAAAATTGATCTTTAGTATCCTTTCAATAGTACCATTGTACCTGGCTTCATCACCGTCTATGTCAAAGTTTCCCATGATGGCACAGTCCATGGTGGTTCGACGGGCGTCGATTGTGTGGTGTGTACGAAAGTGTCTACCCTTTGACCACATAGAGTTAAAGAAAGGCACTATAAAATAGAAAAAAAAACATTTTATCAATTACAAAGATAAAATCAAGAAAAACTCCTAGAATATGGTTTAAGTATATAAGTACTCTACCTTTGGTATGCACTCTCATGCATACTGCCATTCCTTGTCGGGATGTCTTCTCCGTGTGCTTTTTGCTTTCGTCATTCTCTCGTGAATCCACTCTACACTCATGAAATCTGAGAAAAATGCAAGATGTCGAGGCATTGGGGGTGCCCTCCTCCCTCCATGTGCTTGCTTCCATGCTTTCCTCCTCTCCTGCAAACACCTTACCTTTGCCATTGTTCACAAGTCCACCCACTTGTTCATAACCTTTTCATTGAGGATGCAAAAGTTATTGACGCGCTTGGGATAGATCCATCCATGATTAAATAATTTTCCATTTCCACTTGGCAAGTGTGAAGTCATCCTTGCATCCTCCTCATGTAACCACATGTGAAGCATTCAGGGATTCACTTGTGCCAAATACTCTAGAATGTAAACAAATGCCCTCTGCATGATGCATGCCTTTGACTGGGACCATAGCTGCAACAAAATCTCTGAGAGTCTTTAAAAATAACATCCATCATGCATGCGCTACTCCACAGATAGCTATCTCCTCAACCATGTGAACCAAGAGGTAGATTTGGCTAAGAAGTTGGATCAAGGAAATACATTCTCAACACATGGTTTAAGTATATAAGTACTCTACCTTTGGTACGCACCCTCATGCATACTGCATTCCTTGTCGGTGATGTCTTCTCCGTGTGCTTTTGCTTTCGTCATTCTCTCGTGAATCCACTCTACACTCATGAAATCTGAGAAAAATGCAAGATGTCGAGGCATTGGGGGTGCCCTCCTCCCTCCATGTGCTTGCTTCCATGCTTTCCTCTCCTGCAAACGCCTTACCTTTGCCATTGTTCACAAGTCCATCCACTTGTTCATAACCTTTTCATTGAGGATGCAAAAGTTATTGACCCGCTTGGGATAGATCCATATCCATGTTAAATAATTTTTTTCCACTTGGCAAGTGTGAATTCATCCTTGCATCCTCCTCATGTAACCACATGTGAAGCATTCAGGGATTCACTTGTGCCAAATACTCTAAAATGTAAACAAATGCCTCTTGCATGATCCATCCTTTGGTGATGCATGCCTTTGACTGGGACCATAGCTGCACAAAATCTCTGAGAGTCTTTAAAATAACATCCATCATGCATGCGCTACTCCACATATAGCTATCTCCTCAACCATGTGAACCAAGAGGTAGATTTGGCTAAGAAGTTTGAGTAGAAAGAATGGCATCTATTTCAATTTCTTTGAAGCTTACAAACTTTAAAAACACACACAAGAGTATACTAAGTGCTTGTTGAGGATATTGTGTACATTAAAAAATTTAGTTGAGTGGAGATGTGGTGTACCTACCAAAATGAGCTGCCAATGCACGTAGAAAACTCACGGTAGTCATATGACAAGTGAGAGAAAAATTCTCTTCATAATTTGTGCATTTTTTGTTGTGCATAGCCTTTTGCAACAAGTCAAACCTTATAGCGATCAATCTCACCATCTGGCTTACATTTCAACTTGTAAACACACTTCGTACCAATGGCCTTTTTGTGAGCAGGTAAATCACATAAAGTCCATGTGTCATTTTCCATAAGTGCATCATATATTTTGCTGCATGGCAGCAATCCAATTTTTTGCATCCTGTGCTTCATCAAAAGACAGAGGTTCCTCAACATCACATAAGCTAGACACAGCCAAAGCATAACAATCTGATGCATAAGATGCATGGCAAGAACCTGAATGAGTATGATTGGAATAAGGTGCATCCAATTTACTGTCATGCAAAGTATGCACCATCCATTTTGGACTACCTCTAGCTTACTCATTCTCTACCCTTTCCTCATCAAGTACATCATGTATAGCATAAGCATTTGCAACAAAAACTGATATACATGGATCATGGACAACTGGATCATAATTGCACTCTTTACTAAAAGACCATTCCACATCAACATCAACATCACAATCTCCTTTCACAGAAGACCCAACAATAGTTTCATTTGTAGTGGAACAAGCCTCTTTTGCCTTCAACTTAGGACGCTTGATCAAGTGATCATTAGCTTTATAATAATGCCAACACATATTTGCCCTTTTCACCAAAATTTCCAAACGAAGTGTTGCCAGCAGAAGCATTAGGTACAGGTGCCTTTCCACTATTAGAAGAACCATGAGAAGTGGCTACATTGTTGTTATCACCTTTTCTTTGAGCACCAATGAGGGCTTATTCAATTGCACACTATTTAGCCCTGTTTTTTCTAAAAAGTGACTCTTGCAATAGCAATGTATATAATGCATCAAGTACTTGGTAAGAATCTGGCAAGGCATCAAGAACAATCTACACAAGGAAACTGTCAGAAATGACTTCACATAAAAAAAATAAGTTCTCATTTATATCCTTGACACCAGCAAGGAAAGTGTCCATTTCATCTTCCTCATGCATAATCTTCGACTCTAGCTCTTTACGTAGCAATGAAATTTTAGCATCATTTTAGCACCAACCAGAATATCCCAAACCTGTTTTGCAAATTTTAATGAATGAATGTGAGGAATAATAGTGTGCTTCATAGACAACACAATCAATGCATGATCCTGCACATTTCTTACATCCCAACGAGCTTGCTCAATTGTAGGCAAAACATCTAGCAGCAGCAAGCTTGCCACAAAAACCTGCAACATCCTCAACATTGCATACATTCTCAAAACCATGATGTACATCAATGCCCTGCACAATATTTCAAACACCCTTTGACACAAGGACATGTTGCATCATGTAGGCCCACATAGGGTAATTGTCCCCGTCCAATCTATCCTCAATAGCAAACATCTTGAACACATGTTGTTGTCAGCCATGGAGAATGTATACACGTGACGTGAAAACTACTCGAAAAGAGGAGAAACAAAGTGGGACCAACACATGGTATATAGCTCTATCTATAGAAGACTGTAAGGGACCTCTTATGCAAAAAATGGCAATGATAAAAACTCTGCACAAAATGACAAAATTGCTTGTGCAATACTACCTGTAGTGGAAACGGAGGCCGAAGAGAGTTCGAATCGAAATTTTGAGCAGACTAAGCTCTACGAGCACTCCTGAAGTATTTGTCAATCTGTTGATGCTCACCAAAGCTCATTGAAATCTAAGAAAGTGAGTAGGTTTGTGCTCGCAATGCTAACGACTAATCCCGAGAGGACGCAACCTACTCTGATACCAATTGTTCGAATTAGGGTTGCAGGGAAACACACAGCTTGAGAAGAACGAAGGAATCTCAAGGCACACAATAGAGAGTGTATTACTTAGTGTGCAATGAAAAGATTAGCTAGCCCTAGAGTGATGGACATATACCAATGCATGGGGGGAGAACCTCCGTGCATTGAGGGAAAAAAATGCCACGATGGTCCTAAGTGTATTCACACACACATCACTACCACATGTATATAGTAACACACACCATATTGCAAAGACACTCTAAAGAGAAGAAAGCGATCAAAGGGAAATGAAGAAGAAGAGAACACAAATGTACTAATGTGCACACTCGACCACCTCTCTTTATATGGACGTAAAAAGGCTTTTGACTTTCTACCTTCCTGCAGCACCCTACTCTCTTGAATTATCTTTGAGAAACTAGCTACATAGAGGTCTCACTTAAACACTCAACAATTTTTGGCCTACCAAACTTGATGAAAGTAGTACCTCACAATTGGAGTGCAAATCATGAAACCCAAGCTTCACATCTCCTTCCCTCCTAGGAATAAATCATTCTTATAGAACCCAATCTTCCACATTCTCTAGATCCACTTGCATATTTTTCCTACCAAGCCACTAATCATCAGGCTCTATTTGAAGAGATGGGCTAGATCTTCACTTTCCATTCTACACCGTGAGCACCTATCTGACTCGATACCATGCGCCTGGATCTTTATGCCTATCAATAGGGCCCCCACAAAGCACCTTCCACAAAAAGATCTTCATATATGATGGCGGCTGAGGGTTCCATATGTTCTTTGTCATCACCACCCAATGATCTTCTAGCCATTGGCAATTTCTTAGTGTCATTGAGTTGGAATTGGATAGCCAGCATATCTGTGCACCTCTTAAAGTGTGTTAAGCATTGGAGTTATTTATTATTCACCTTTTGGGTAGCCTCTCTCCAATAAGTGTTTAGAGTTACACTAGCTGCTTTGGAGAGCCGAGGGGACCTGTGCGTGACAGATTTCTGAAAGTTTCTAGTTAAATCCCTCCACTCCAATGCCTCTGTAGCTCTATTGCACTTCCGCCACCAGCTCGCCTGTTGTGCCACCTAGTCTCTGGCGGGACCATCCTGGGGCTAATAGTTTTTTCTGCACCTTAATTCCTTTCCACTGACCACTTCTGAACATAGCTTAGCCTTTTCCATCATATCCTTGGTCATATAACAGCAGCCATGCCTGGTCTTGCTTTGCAATTGAGACAATGAATTGATCACTTTTACTTGACTTGAGAAGGGAAGTAGCACATACTCCCATCTTCTCATTCTATTTTTGATCTTTTCCATAACCCACTGAAATCTTTGTTTACGCATAATCTACCCCCAGGGGACTCTAAATGTTGGACTATCTTTCCTTTTGAAACAATCTCATGTGTCCATACAAAAGGGTCAAAAGAATCGTTTTCGGACAGGGAGATCATCCTCGACTTCTCAATGTTGCATTTTTACCCTGAGGCAAAAAAATTGTTTGCACAATCTCCAGATCCTTCCTAACTATTTGAGGTCAAGAGTTCAAGAAAAGAGGGAGTCATCCGTGAAATATTAACATTTGTATCTTTTTTGACTCCTTTGAAGCCAACACTAGTAATTTGTTTTTTTTTACTTGGCTGATTTGTGTAAATGCAAGCTCTTTCTTTTTCCTTCATTAGTGAGTCCAATTTTTTTCTCATAGAAAAACCCACAATATGTGGGTGAATATATTAGGTAACCAAAAAATAACATCAACAGACTTGCTCACCACGAGGCAGGCCATCACCAGAACCACCATAGATAGCCCCTCAAGAGACTAGATACATCATCTATCTATTAGGGGGGCGACCCCAGACAACAATAGACCATAGACATGGGCTTTTACAGGGATCCCACGGGAGCCTATACCCAATACAATAGGAAAAGCGGCATCAAATACATATAAACTAGAGTGCTTTGTTAGCCTGTATAACCGGAAGTGGATAACAAACTGGTATAAAGGTACAAGCCTTCAAGGCGATTGCAATTAGAGAGAGCAAGCACTGAACAAGAGTATAGTTCCGTAAAGAAGATTGTAGATATGAAAGGTGTGTGTGTGTGTGTGTGTGTGTGTGTAGAGAGAGAGAGAGAGAGAGAGAGAAAGAGAGAGAGAGAGAGCGCTTATTATTTGTTTTGCACAAATCTTGTTACGCCAAGTGAGTGTAAGTGACTGAAACAACTTGATGAAAATAGTATGCCAAAAGTTGATGAATTAAGAACGGAACTTTGAATGTAGCTTGCAATGACTTCTTTACAATGAAATGGACAAAACTTATGTGGAGAAGACGAGGAGGACTATATCGGTAAGATGCTCTTCAAAGTTGCACGTGTGGGTAACTGGTTGACAGAGAAATAGCGCAAAACAAATTGTTTAGCTGACTGAAGGTGGTTGGGGACCACATTAGAGTAATTTAATTCTATAGTCTCGAGTAGGCCGAGTACGTCCTCAATCTACACGAACAACATACAATGGTGTTTTGTGGAGCAACTAGCCAAACAGGGCGATGTCGATGGTGATTTTTCGACTCAGTGTATTCCAAGTGATGTAATGAGGATGCCATGGGGTAGGTGGTTGAACTGGTCATGGAATGAACTCACTCCATTTATGCATGTAGTGTCTGAGCACCCGCTCTTGCAAATTTGGGTAAAGACAGTATTGCAACTTATACATTGCAGTCGCAAATTCTGGTTGCTGCTCAATCAGATCAGCTGGAATCGGCCAACCTATTCTAAACTGAAAAGAGAAAGAATTTAAATCAAAAATAATATATCTCAACCTTGGTGGATGTCCGGAACAAACATTATAACCTAATGCAATTGTTGTTTTGTGTTGTTAATATAGAAATGTTCTAAGTTTCTAGCTTTATGTATATTGGTACTAGTTGCTACAGCGATAATTTCAAAATTGTCCTCGAAAGGAATATGTGTCTACATGTCCGCTCGCATTCTCTTCGAAGGATTGCGCTTGTGCTGGCCAATGCGTTTATGGATGTTATTCGTAACTCCGATATATCTCCTATCGTTTTTCGTGCATCGTATACTGTAGACTATGTATTCTTCCTACGACATTTCTTTTTCTGGGGTGGAAGGACGATGCTTGTCTCTGGTTGTTGATGAGTGTATAAATCTGTAGTCCATGTAGATTGATTAGGTAAATTAAAAAATGACGGTGCTACGGAGAAATGAATGGGAAGCTAGTGATACTTTGTTATCCATACTTGCCTTGGTCTGTTGTAACTAGCTCGTATGGGGAGGCTGGTTGACCGTAATTTACTGCCATGTGTTCGTTGTAGTGTCATGCTACCTTTTGGATTGTGATAGGTGGATTAGTTGTCTCGTGCGTGTGGTTTGCCGAATTCATGAAATTTGTCAATATAGCAGCACATTTTTCTTGAGTAGCTTTTGAAAGTTCGGCCAAATCAATGTTGTAACCAAAACCGCAGCTGCTCCATCGCGTACAATGTAATTCCTTCAGTTTTTGTGTCAAGGAGTTGTTGTGATTCAACATTACGCAACATAATCTCATTATCCTTGTACTGGATATCAAGATCTTCAAGTATTTGCTTCATGAGACCTGCAAGATGTAGGAGCAAGCTGGTTAGCACAATAGACAGAAGGCATTATATTTTTCTTTTCTAATAGTACTTATTGTCATCCTGTCTGTGTTTGGTGTGGCCATCGTTTGGTCTAGAGCTTTATATCTTGTGTCGCACTTATTCATGAAGTTGCGACGCTCTTGAAAAGTATGGAACCCCTCAATATACGCATGGGGTTTCTCGCCTACTGAGTTAGCCAATCTCATCTGCTTAGTCATGAGGTAAAATCTCTTAGGTTGTGTCATTGGTTGCATTTCCTTTGTGTTGTTCGTGTATTGCTTGAAGAGCTGCACAGTAAGATGAGTGATTGATTCGCATGTGTATACACAAGCAAATGCAAGATCAGACAAGCGTGCAAAATGTAGCGTATTGTGATCCATTGTTTGATTTAGTTTCCTGCACGTAAAAAAATTTATTTTGATGATCTCTTACTGTATTTTTGAATCATAAGATCCGACAAACATTTAAACACAAGTGAATGAAGTGAGGAAAGGAAGAGTAGTAAATTTATAAAATTTGGATCAGAGTGAGCAGGGGTGATAGGCAAGATGTCTCAGCAACGCAACATAATGAACATGACAAGTCGACAGAAGAGTGTTAGGAAATAAGACGTAGCTAAATAGATATTTGAGTAGATTACTTAATGGAGAGAGATAGATTTCACACACAAGAGATTATAGAGTAGAGAGAGAGAGAGTACACACGATATACGTGGTTCACCCAATGTGGGCTACGTCCACTTGAAAGCATCCACTCAATGGCTTTAGCACTTCAAAAGAAGAAGTAGTTTACAAAGGGATTAAACCCTTGATAGAGCTCCCGCCTTGCTTCACTCTCACCACCTCACACTCACCTTGTTGCATCAACTTCACACTGTGAAATGTGTGTAGAAATGGCCTCCTTTTATAGGCCAAAAGGGTTGCCCTCTCTTATGAGAGGCAGCCATGTGTAGCCGCCCTTGTGCGAATAAGTCCAAATCGGACCCTCCAATCCGCCCATGTGTGGCCGCCCTTGAGAAGACAAGTCTGCTTTTGAATTCGGCCGCCGGCCACTGGCCATTGACTTCCGACCACCGGCCATCGGCCATTGACTACCGGCCATTGGCCAACCGACCGGTTATTTTCCGACCACTTTCCGGCCGCCGTCCCGGCCATAATATTCCGACCACTTTCCGGCCGCCATCCCTGATTCTTGTCCGTGAAAATTTTGGTTTCCGGTGAGTGATTTTCCTCACGCACGATGGATTCTCCTCATAATGGGGGCCTTACAAATGTGCGCTTTTACCACAAAAAATTACAAGGGTAAATCAGGCTCCATACTTAACAATCTCCCACTTGGATACTAATCTCCAAACCAAAACTGTGACTACTTTCCATTCTAGCTTCTTATCCTTGAATGCCGATTGAAGATGAGAAAAAGCTCAACTTCTCCTTGTTGACCACCTTTGTAAACATGTCTGCAGGATTTTCACTTGTATGAACCTTTCCTAGCTTTAGCTATCCCTCTTCCAAAAGAGTGCGTATGAAGTGATATCTCACCTCAATGTGCTTTGTCCTTGAATGAAAGGCTGAGTTCTTCGCAAGATGGAGAGCGCTTTGGCTATCACTATACAAGACACAATTGTCTTGTTTGAATTCAAGCTCTTCTAAGAATCTGTGAAGCCACAGAATTTCTTTGCTTGCCCCTGTCATTGCTACATACTCTGCTTCCGTGGTAGAAAGTGAAACCACTTTCTACAGCTTTGAAGCCCAGCTTACTGCTGTGCCTCCAACCGTGAACACATAGCCAGTAGTGCTCCTTTGAGTATCTTTGTCACCTGCCATATCTGCATCAGCATACCCTTCTAGAAAAATATCAGTTCCTCCAAAATACAAAGCATTTGTTGTTGTCCCTTTTAGATACCTAAGTATTCACTTCACAGCTTGCCAATGCTCTTTACCTGGGTTGTCCATGAACCTACTCACAACTCCCACTACATGTGCAATGTCTGGCCTTGTCCAGACCATAGCATACATTAGAGAACCTACCACTGCAGCATATGGAACTTTAGACATATAGGCTATCTCCTCTTGTGTCTTTGTACACATATCCTTTGTTAGTTTAAAATGACCAGCCAAAGGTGTAGAAACTGGTTTTGCATTTTGCATTGCAAACCTTTCTAGTACCTTCTTGATGTAATCTTCTTGAGATAGCTTTATTGTCTTCTTCGTCCTGTCCCTGTATATTTTCATACCAAGTATCCTCTTTGCAGCACCTAAATCTTTCATTGAAAAAGATTTGGACAGCTCCTCTTTTAGGTCTTTGACGTCCTGCATGTTAGCACTTGCAATCAACATGTCATCAACATACAACATTAGGATGATGAATTTCCCATCTCCCAAATTCTTCGTGTAGACGCAGTGATCCGAGTTGTATCTTGTGAATCCATGATCCAACATCCATCGATCAAACTTCAAGTACCATTGTCTTGATACTTGCTTTAAACCATACAAGCTCTTTTTTAATCTGCAAACCATTTTCTCCTTACCTTTTACTTCATACCCCTTTGGTTGAAGCATGTAGATTTCCTCCTCTAAGTCACCGTGAGGGAATGCCGTATTTACATCCATTTGCTCGAGATTTAGATCATGCGCAGCCACAAGGCTTAAGACAAGCCTGATTGAGTTCTTTTTTACAACAGGAGAAAATATTTCATTGAAGTCAATACCTTTCTTTTGAGAAAAACCTTTTACCACAAGCCTAGACTTGTACCTTTTCTTCCACCCTTCTTCTTCCTTCAGCTTTTACACCCATTTGTTTTGAAGTGCCCGCTTACCTTTAGGCAACTCAACCAACTCCCATGTTTGGTTGAGATGTAGTGAGTCCATCTCCACTTGCATGCTCTTCGTCCATTCTTCTTTGGATTCATGTTGCATAGCTTCTTCATATGATTCCGGCTCTCCAGAATCTGAGATCAAGAGATGGTTGAAGGAAGGAACAAACCTTTCTAGAGCTCTACTTGCTCTTGTAGATCTTCAGGGAATAGGTTGAGGCTACTCATTTGGTTGACGTTGTTGCACATTGTCACCATTTGCAGTCCTTGAGTCTTCACCATCTTCAAGCTCCATGTACTCATCACCTGTTTCTTTTGTTTTCTTCTTTGCTTTTGTTTGTTTTCTTTAAAAGTAATCTTTGTACATCTTCAGGATTCGGCGAAAAAGTCTCCTTCCCTAGCTGCCTTAAGGACTTTGCCATCTAGCTTTGATCTTCTATCTATGTGCATGAAAGCCTCACGCCCAAACACTTTGAGAAATGCATAATTCACCGGTTTACCTGTCCATGCCTCTTCTGGAACTCCCCCATCCAATGCCGTTGAGGGTGACCGATTGATTAAGTACACAGACGTACTTACAGCTTCCGCCCAAAGCTCAAGCGGTAGGCCTGCATGTAGCCGCATGCTTCATGCTCGTTCCATGATTGTCCTATTCATCCTTTTCGAAATCCCATTTTGTTGAGGTGTCCTTGGGGTTGTCCTTTGCCTCCGAATGCCATTGCTAGCACAAAAGATTTCAAAAGCTTGGCTGCAATATTCGCCTCCATTGTCGGATCTGAGGCATTTAACCTTGGTACCTGTTTCATTCTCCACAAAGGCTTTCCATCTTTGAAATATGTAAAATACATCGGATTTATTCTTCATGACATAAACCCATGTTTTTCTAGTCGCATCGTCTATGAATGTTACATAGTACAATGAGCCACCAAGTGATGGTGTACTTGCAGGACCCCAAACATCAGAATGAACCAACTCAAGTTTTTTATTTTTTCTTTCATTTCCTGATTTTTGAAATTTTACCCTTTTTGTTTACCATAAACACAATCTTCACAGAACTCTAAGTCCACTTCTTTCAAACCTGGTAGAAGCTTCTTTGTTTGAAGGATTTGCATTCCTTTGGCACTCATATACCCAAGTCGGTAGTGCCACACCGCACTGTCAACTTCTGTAGTTGTTGCACAAGATGAAGGTCGCATGCTAACAGTACACAAGTAAAGTGTACCGACTTTTTCTCCCTTGGCAACCACCAAAGATCCCTTTGAGATCTTCCACCGTTTGTTTCCGAATGCAATGTTGTGACCTTCATCATCCAATTGTCCTGTAGAGATCAAATTTTTGCTAAGAGAAGGAACATGACTAACATCTTTAAGCTTCCATTCATTTTCGTTAGTAGTTTTGACAGAAACTGTACCTTTGCCGACAATCTCACAAGCTTCATCATCTCCCAAGTATACATACCCAAAATTACCTTTGGTGTAGTCTTGGAAATGTTGCTTGTGTGGTGTCGCATGGAATGAAGCCCCGGAATCTACTATCCAAGAATTAGACACATTGTCTAATGAGAGAATTAGAGCATCTTGCTCTACTTTACCTACCACATTGGCCTCCGATGTTGGCTTGTTGTCTTGAGACTCTGTCTCCTTCTTCTTCTTGGACCAGCAATCCTTCTTGACGTGGCCCTTCTTGCCGCAGTTCCAACATTCAAGAACAGACTTTGTGCGTGACTTGATCCGCCTTGAGCGATCACGACCCTTTTGGTTTTTGAACCTCTCCTTAGGCCTTCCTCTTGTATCCACTGATAGTGCAGCACTTGATGACTCTCCTGTGCTTCTCCTTCGCATTTCGTCGCTTTGGAGAACACCCACAACATCATCGAACTTAAGAGTATTTGTGCCAGAAATAGAATTACTTACAGCCATCACAAGGCTGTCCCAACTATCCGGTAGAGATGATAGTATAAGGAGATGATAGTAGGAGTTGTGTGCGCACTGGTATCTTGAATTGGTAATGGATAGTTATTGCAATGATGCTTAACCTCGTGGCTGTTGCACCAGTCGAAAGCAGCGATTGTGACAATTTTTCCTTGCATTATGAGTTGGCTTGTGATATATCTTATGAGGAAGCTTTTGCCACTCCCAAGAGTGAAGGAGTACGAGCGGAAGTGCGACGCGAGAGAGAGTGCGAGAAGAAGAGCACTACGATATGGTGAACTCGCTCTCTAAAAAATGTGTAGAGCATAGTGAGTTCTTATTAGGTTTTTACAAAAGAATATGTGTACATACCTGGCGGCCCGCCCACTTACCTAGGCGACCACATTGGGCTTTATACCCCAAACAACCTCCGACTTAAAGTCCAATGTGGTACTTTAAGTGTGAGAGAAGCTACTATACAAGCTAATATACAAGAGATGTAGAGAAGTGATGTACTACCCTACACCTAACTGCTTCCAAAAATGCGCAAAGCTCTTTGAGGGAAGTCCTTTTGTAAGTAGATCAGCAGGATTTTCTGTGGTGTGAAATTTGACAAGCTGAAGTTGCTTATCCTCGAGCATTTCCCTGATGAAATGATACTTCACATCCACATGCTTTGTCTTTGAGTGATAAACTGGATTGCGAGCTAATTGTATAGCACTTTGGCTATCACAATATAACACAGGCATCTCTTCTTTGATTCCCAAATCTGTTACTAGTCGATTAAGCCAAATTGATTCTTTGCATGCCTCTGATGCTGCAACATATTCAGCCTCTGTAGTAGACTGAGTAACACAATCTTGTAATCTAGAACGCCATGATACTGCTCCACCAACCAATGTAAAGACATACCCTGACGTAGACCTTCGGTTATCTAAGTCACCTGCATAATCGAAGTCTGTAAAACCCTTTATACTTAGCTCCTGACTCCCATAGCATATACGCATACTCTTTGTAGCTTTCAAGTATCTCAATATTCCTTTCACTGCCTCCCAATGTTTCTTGCCTGGGTTTGACATGTATCGACTTACTACTCCCACACTGCAAATGCAATGTCTGGGCGAGTAGCAATCACTGCATACATCAAACTACCCACTACAGACGCATATGGAATCTTATCCATTTCAGCCTGTTCTTCCTCAGACACAGGACAATCTTGTTTGCTAAGTTTCACATATGGTGGCAATGGAGCACTCAATGCCTTTCCATTCTCCATATTGAAACGTTGCAAAACCTTGTCAATATACTCTGTTTGAGATAACCAAATCAACTTCTTTGATCTGTCTCTCTCAATGCGCATACCAAGTATATGACTTGCCTCACCCATGTCTTTCATGTCAAACAATTTTTCCATCTTTGACTTCAAAGCTGAAATTTCTTCCAAGTGCTTGCCAGCAATCAACATGTCATCCACATACAAAATAAGGATCAGCCAACTACCATCCTTAGCCTTCTTTGTATATAGACAGTGATCGAACTCACTACGTTTGTAGCCTTGAGAAAGCATAAACTTGTGGAATTTATGGTACCATGCCCTCGGTGATTGTTTTAAGCCATAAAGACTCTTTAACAGCTGGCATACCCAATCTTCCTTGCCTTTCTCAACAAACCCTTCTGGCTGCTGCATGTAAATTTCCACATCTAAATCACCATGCAAGAACGTTGTCTTGACATCCATTGGTGCAACACCAAATATAATATGGCAACCAATGCAAGAAAGCATCTCAATGTAGTCATCTTGACCACCGGAGAGAAGACTTCATCAAAGTCAATGCCTTGTTCTTCCTTAAAGCCCTTGGAAACAAGCCTTGCTTTGTACTTTGGCTGACTATCATGAGCGGTGATCTTATACCTGTAAACCCATTTACAAGGTAGATCCTTTTTGCCCTGTGGTAATTTAACTAGATTCCATGTCTTGTTTTTATGCAGATTTGTCATCTCTGACTGCATGGCCAATTGCCAATTCCCGGAGTCCTTCATTTGCACTACTTCCTTGTAACATGAAGGCTCATTGCAATCAGTCAACATGACATAGTTCATAGATGGAACAAACCTATCAGGAGGTCGCGTGATACGTCCAGATCTACACACAATAGGTGGCTCAGGCTCAGCCACAGCCTGTGGTTCCACTCTATCCTGTCCTTGCTCCTCTTGAGCCCTGACATTTTGTCTTGCACGTGCAGGTCCATCTTCTTGGAAGAAAATTCTTCTAATCTCCTCAACCCTCTCTGGTTTAGAATGATATTTGGATTCATTAAAGTGAACATCATTGCTATGGACAACCTTTCTGGATTCGGGATCCCAAAGTCTGTACCCCATCTCACCAGAATTACCATAGCCTAGAAAGATGCACTTTCTACTCTTTGGCTCAAGTTTGTTCCTAAATTCCTTTGGAACGTGAGTATATGCCTCATAGCCAAAGACTCTGAGATGCTTGTATGAGGGCATTTTGCCTGACCATACCATCTCTGGCACTGAATCCTTCAGCAAAACCTTGCTAGGAGATCTATTTACAAGATGAACAGCTGTTGATACAGCTTTAGCCCAAAACCCATTTGGCCGCTGTGCATTAGACAACATACTTCTGACCTTCTCTTGTATGGTCCTATTCATCCTCTCAACAACACCATTTTGAGGAGGATTGTAAGGAGCAGTAAGTTCACGTTTTATACCTTTTGACTCACAAAAGTCCTGAAAGGCCTTTGAAACATACTCTCCACCATTGTCAATGCGTAAGCATTTAAGCTTCTTGCCACTCTGGTTCTCCACAAGTGTCACAAACGTTTTGAAAACACTAAACGCTTCATCCTTGTGCTTGAGAAATTAAACCCATACTTTCCTCGAGTAATCATCTATAAATGTCATAAAGTAAGAAGCTCCCCCTAGAGATAGGTTATGCATAGGTCCACACAAATCACTATGAACAAGTGCCAACTGTGTATCTCTTCTACTGCTTCTATGCTTATGTGGCTGCTGTGTTTGCTTACCATATAGAAAATGCTCACAGAATTCAAAATCATTAAATGAAAAGCCAGGCAAATAACCAGAACGAGACAAGATTTTCCATTCCCTTCTTGGACATATGTCCTAACCGGCTATGCCACAAAGAAACGTTCAGCTACTCGGTTACATTGATTACATTTTTAGAGACATTTGATACATAGATCATGTAAAGTCCTCCAGACTTTACTCCATGTGCTACTGTCATAGAACCCTTGGATATCTTCCACATGTTCTGTCCAAAAGTGGTGACGTAGCCAGCATCATCAAGTAGACCTGTGCTGATCAAGCTCTTTGTAATTACGGGAACATGTCTCACATTCTTCAGCGTGAAAGAAGAGCCATTCTGAAACTTCAATTGTACATCTCCAATACCTAAGATCTCACATGTTTGTCCATTGCCTAGCCGAACATGATCTTTAGTGGTCACATAAGAAGTAAACCACTCCTTGTTTGGAGACACATGAAGTGATGCCCCTGAGTCTATAATCCAGTCACTCAGTGCATTTCCATCAGATGCTGTAAGAAGAGGTGAGTCCATTGTATTCTTCAAGAAGTAGATGTCTCCTGACACTAGACTGTCATCCTCTGCAACAGTGTTTGTCACATTTATTTCTTGAATCTTCACTGAGGACTTGTTCTTCTCACCATGGTCTTCAGCTTTCTCTTTGCCTTTTTCTGCTTTCCATTCTCTGCAGTCTCTTTTCATGTGACCCTTCTTGCCACAATGGTAGCATTCTATGTCACTCTTGCCTTTAGCACTGCGGGACTTGCTACGAGATTGATTCCTCTTTCCACCTTTGTACTTTTCTTTGGTCCTTCCCCTGACAACTAAGGCTGTTCCTTTGCCTTTGTCCATTGTCTTTCTATTGGTTTCTTCAGTAAGCAGACTTCCTTCTCACTTGCTATGTTCAAACCATCTGGAGGTGCAGAATTACTCAAAGATGTGCAAAAAGTGTCCCAACTTTCCAGCAATGTGATCAACAGGAACATAGCTCTAACAGGTTCATCAAACTTGACACCTTGAGCTGACAACTGACTATAGATTGTGTTGAATTCATTCAGATGATTGGACATAGGTGTCCCTTCTTTCATCTTCAAGTCAACAAGCTTCTTAAGCCAGTATACCTGTGAAGCTGCACTCTGCTTCTCATAAAGAACACTGAGCTTTAACCATGCTTGATAAGCCGACATCTCGTCTGCTACATTGAAGTAAACGCTTTTTGCCAAAGTCAGCATAATGGTAGAAAGTGCTAATTCATCCATTTCGCTCCATTCATCTTCGTCCATATCTTCTGGTTTTATCCCCTTGAGCTTTATAGGTTTTATCTGCTTCTTTTGTACCAACATGTGCCAAATCTGCTTCTTCCACAATGGGAAATTGGTTCCATCCAGCTTCTTGATATTGTAAAGAGTAGTGTCCTGTGATCCACCAGCCATAGCTACGCTTCACAGCAGTTTACTTTCTTGGGAAAAATTCGGCAAAGTTTCCCTTGTAAACTGACCTCTGAACCAATATCAACCTATCAAATGAACCAAGAAAGCTTCAGATTCTGCAGAAATTTTGGCAGAGTCTCCTTTGTAAAATGGCTCTGGTGTACTAAAAACATACCAAAAAACAGCTCAAAAAACCACTGTCTCTCTAACACTGTAAGCTGTGGGTAAACCTGTCCTGCACCTTTACTGTCTTTGGCTGTCCTGTCACTGTCCTGTAAGCATAGACTGCGACAATGCCTCAACGGAAGTAAAGCAAAGATGCAATCCCAACTGTCTAACTCACAGTCAATACATCCTAGCTGCCTATCTAAGGGTGCTCGAGGGATCGCTCCAAGACCTGTATCACCGAAAGGATCTCAACATTCGAGAATCCCCTAGCTCAATAAAACCTCACTCGACCCTCAACAAAGGCTGCAGTAAATCTGACAGTACATAGACTTCCCACAAAGTCATACATCCACAAATTTCCCATTGTATGCTGTAACCGCTGCGGCGGTTGTTTGCTGCATGACTCACAGCCAGCGAACCCTCAACAGACATACATCATCTCTGACAATACATCCCATGTGGAAGAACCTGCAATGTCAGGATGAAATCTGGAATATCAAGCAGCAAACACAAGCTACCTTATGAACTAGTGGATGTCCCCTACAGTCTTTGTGTAGATCCGCCCGTGTCGTATGTGACACGCCTCCAAGAACTGTGACCCGTCCTTCGATGTGTAGACAGCCACAAATCAACACTCTGGGAGTGTCGATATCCTCAGCACCTACAATTGTAGGCCAAAAAACCCCAAATTTGCAGAGTCGGATTTGCACCCGTCGAGACCACGTAGTCGAAAATGGCCTGCGCAGACCTTTGTCGAAGCCGAACGGTGGTCGAGATGTCTTTGCCTGTCGAATTTCACTCCAATCTGAGTTGGTGACTCTAGCCTCCTGCAGTGCTACCCCTGAGCCTCGATCTGAGCTCTGATACCAGTTGAAGGAGTACGAGCGGAAGTGCGACACGAGAGAGAGTGCGAGAAGAAGAGCACGACGATATGGTGAACTCGCTCTACTGTAATGTGTAGAGAATAGTGAGTTCTTATTAGGTTTTTACAAAAGAATATGTGTACATACCTGGCGGCCCGTCCACTTACCTGGGCGACCACATTGGGCTTTATACCCCAACAAAGAGTGCCCGTGATCACATGCAGTCCACCCTTTGCTGTTGTGAGCTTCTTATAGATCTCTGCTTGTTCAAATGTCAGTGACGCATTTTGGACGTTTTGAAGCTCGTTTAGAAGGGCAGAGATACGAGATGACGTGTCCTATTGCTCGTAGTCTGTTTGCACATCTGGAGATTGAAAAGGGGCAGCCTTTGTTGAGGATGTCTCCTGTAGTATCATGTTGTGAAATTGGTGTGTTTGATCTCTCGTGAGCATATTTCGTTGTGTGTACTCTGTGATGTACATCTAAGGATCCTCATCTGTCAGTATCAAATTTCTAAGTTTGCACTCAAGATAGTATGACCTGGACGTGCTCTCTGGTGAGAGCAGCTGGGATTCGTTTCTGAAGGTGATGTTCTTTAGCGGCACGTTGTAAAAGAAAGCCTCCGGATGCTACCCTTGGTGAAAGTCTGTGAAACAGACCAGTCGGTGTTGCCGCTGCAGTGATTGGCCGTAGGTATTCTCCTCTGAAATACTTTTTTTCCTTTGTTTTCCCTTTGTCACTATGTAATTCTTGTGGAAGTCGTAGAATGTAAGTTTCTCCAGAGTTTGTGGTCGTGCGCAATACAGATCAACAGGGTGCAGCAGGACATCATTTTTGTGAGAAATGATTCGTTGTCGTAGTGTCGGGGGTGATGAGTCGACGTATTGGATGCTATCGCTCTTTGAACTGATTGGGATTTCCAAACAATTTAATGCCACTTCTGTTGCTGAGATAGGTTTCGACAGTAAAGAGGCTAAGATCAACTTCAATTTTACAGTGTCAAGGCCACCTAAGCCTAAGCGCTCTGCATCTTCTGAGCGGATGTTGAGATGGCCCATTGGTTCGGTTTTGAGTGTATACTTCAAGAGGTAGTAGGACAGCGATGAATTGGTGACCCACTGTATATTCATATGTCCACCCCATAGCAAGAGCAGTTTAGAGTGGTACGGTACGACATTTTTGTCTTCATGCCGGGGCCTAAAGTATTTCCATCTGTGATTTTGTTCGTTGAAGACTGGGTTTGGATTTGGCTGCGCATGAAATGGAAACCCGTGTTTACATACTCCATCTCTTTGACCGTGGTAACAACTTGTATGGCACTTGTGAAGTTGTTTCCTAAGTACAAGTTCTCGGATCCTGCTTACTTCTGGCAAAACCATAGAGCCAGTTTCTGTCGGGATATATGCAGCTATTTCAGGAGATAGTTGCTCTTTGTCTTCTTCATGGATCCACAGTATGACATGAGCATACAATGATCCTCTATTTTGGACCTCATATCTAACCAAGTTCTGTTGCACACGGCCCAACACACCTTTCACAAGTATATATTTGGACATAAGCATTTGGAACTTAGAGTGGAAGGTGACGGCGCATTCGATTGGGCAGTCTGTCCAAGTGAAGGAGGCAAATATATGACGGCAAATAAGTCCACATCATATGCATGCGATAAAGTTCCAAATCATGCCAAATAGAGATAATGCCATTTTCCCCAAGCTTGAGCGTTTTGAATCAAAGTAAGTTTGCGGAAGTAAGTACATTCACTAATCTACCACAGGATAGGACAAAAATTAGAGTACAAAAAGAACATAAACCCCATAAATGTAACGGTCACTCTAAAAGGTACGTCATTTAATATATGATGGTTGTGAATGTATGTGCATTCAAACTAGTAAATTATAATTTTTAAATATGTACGAACTATAATTTTGTGCTTGCCAGTGGAATTTGGTGTCAAACTTGGCGGGCCTTTTAATTTCTAGATGGTGATTCAAGGACTACATTTAATGCAGTCTAAAAGTGCCTCCAACTGGTGTGTGTGTGTGTGTGTGTGTGTACATACATACATACATACATACATACATACATACATATATATATATATATATATATATATATATATATATATATATATATATAGATAGAGAGAGAGAGAGAGAGAGAGAGAGAGAGAGAGAGTGTGAAACACAAGTGTATATGTTGATAGAAGTGTTTAATATATATCTTTTATGTAAGTGTTTATATATATTTTGTGAAATTTTGTAAAGTGTTTAATAAATATATCTTATTCTATAAGTGCTTAGTTATTTGAAATATATAATTGTTGTGTGTTCAGTCTGTTTAATTATATACTCGCTATAAGTGTTTATTGTATATATTTTATAAATATAATACATGTAAAGTGAAATGAAAGTGGAATGAAGTGAAGTGAAAGTGAAGGAGCCTGTTTTGTTGTGAAGAAGAAGAAGAGAAGGTACTCGTGGGTGTGTGTGTGTGTGTGTGTGTGTGTGTGTTTTAGTTATTTACTTATATTACCCACAGAGGAACATATACATATTCAAAGACAAGGTTTATTATACAAAACAAACTTAGATAGCTTGATTTTGTACAAATGAATAACATCAGGTTGGTACAAGATCCCATCCAAAAGGAAGAAGCTTACAGCTGCCAATCTTCCAAACAGTAAAGCACCAAAAAAACTGATCCAAAGAGCCCTCACTTGCACCCATAGAAACAACACAACATTTTGTTAGCATTGGCTCTGTATGTAGGTGATGCATGGGCATCCTAGTTGTTATCCATGTCACAAAGGTACAACTATAAGGTACAACCTTATAGTTGAAACATAAATTTCAAGAAACTTTGGCAGTCAATTACACCATTATAAAAAAACTTTAAACAATCTGATATACTGGTACTAGTACTGGTATTGATATGGTATTGGTACCAGTATCATATTTTCAGTGCTAGTACTGGTAGTACTGGTACTGCTATCCTGCTATCTTGGTAAATTGGTACACTAGCTATTATCCATTTCACATACGTACACCTTTTTGTGTAAGTAACCTTATAATTGAAAGAGAAAATTCAAGAGACTTTGGTAGCCAATTACATCATTTTAAACAAACTTTTTACAGTCTGATACACTATACTAGTACTGGTACTGGTACTGCTATCCTGGTAAATTGGTACACTAGCTACGTATGTACAATGGGTATGGTGTTACCCAAATCTTTGGCATCTATGTACATATCTTTTTCACTAAACCTAAAGTAGATTTGCCTTTAAGGGAATTGAACATTGGCAGCCATGTGATCAAACCACGGTGCCCCTAGGATTACATCCTTGTGCTTGAGAGGAGAGATAAAGAAATCCTCCTTGTCCACATAGCTTTGGACATGGAGCCTCAATTTACCAATTAAGGGGGTGAGTGAGGCTTCTTGCCCCTTGAAAGAACCATCAGCGGGTAGGACATCTCCCATCTCATAGGCTTGGATGCCTAGCTCGGTGGCCAACTCTGTGGATATGAAATTATGAGTAGAACCAGGATCAAAGAGAATAAAAGCATCATGTTCTCTTACCTCTCCCCAAGCATGGCATAGAGGAGATCCTTTGTGATGAGCATCATGTTCTTGAATTTCGACCAAGGTAGCTCTAGGAGGATTTTTATACACCTTTTTGGTATTCTTGACATAAAAAATGTCTGGAAACCAGTTTTCCAATAAAGCAGTATAGCATTATAATAATATAGACGTGTAGCAGTATCAATACTAGTACTATCAGTACCAGCACTAGCACTGAGAGTCTGCGACTAGTACCAGTACGAGTATACCAGCTGACCAAGATTACAAGATACCAGTACCATTATTGTCACTAAAAATTTCAAACTATTACCAGTACCAATACCAATGTATTATACTGTAAAAAGTTTTTTTTAAATGATGTAATTGGCTACCAAAGTCTCTTGAAATTTCGCTTTCAATTATAAGGTTACTTACACAAAAAGGTGTACCTATGTGAAATGGATAACAGCTAGTGTACCAATTTACCAGGATAGCATGATAGCAGTAACAGTATTACCAGTACAAGTATTGGGACTGAAAATCTGAGACTTGTATTGAAAATGGGTACAATTGGTACACTAGCTACGTCTGTACAAGTACTAGCACTGAAAATCCTGCTACACATCTATATTGTTCTAATACTATATTGCTTTATTGACAAAGTGGTTTCCAGATTTTTTTTATGTCAATAATACCAAAAAGGTGTATAAACTAGTAGTCTTATATAGGATATAGGTAATTCCATAAGTCTTGCAAAGAGCCAGTATAATAGTACTGATACAAGTCTGATATACTGATACTGGCACTGATATAAGTCAGTGATAGTACTAGTACTGTTAGTACTGATACTAAAATTGCGATGCTTCTAAAGTGGTATAGCAACTGACATACTTAGTATTGGTACTCATAGTGGTATCAGTCTCAAATTTTTAGTGCCAGTACTAGTACTAGTAGTATTGGTACTGGTAATACTGTTATCTTGGTAAATTGGTTCACTAGTTGTTATACATATCATATAGGTACACCTTTTTGTGTAAGTAACCTTATAATTGAAAGAGAAATTTCAAGAGAATTTGGTAGCCAATTACATCATTTAAAACAAAGTTTTTACAGTCTGGTACATTGGTATCAGTATTGGTACCAGTCTCAAATTTTCAGTGCCAGTACTGGTACTACTATCCTGCAATCCTGGTCAATTGTTATACTAGTATTGGTACTAGTCTCATACTCTCAGTGCTAGTGTTGGTACTAATATTACTGGTATTGATACTGCTACACGTCTATATTGTTATACTGCTATATTGCTTTATTGGTAAACTGGTTTCCAGACATTTTTTATGTCAAGAATACCAAAAAGGTGTATAAACTCGTAGTCTTATATAGGAGATAGGTGATTCCATAAGTCTTGCAAAGAGCGAGTATACTAGTACTGATACAGGTCTGGTATATAAGTACTGGTACTGGTATTAATCAATGCTAGTACTAGTACTGTTAGTACTAGTATTGAAATTGCGATACTTCTAAACTGGTACAGCCAACTCACGTACTTAGTTAGTGTACTTTTACTAGTACCATTCTTAGATTTTTAGTGTCAATACTAGTACTAGTAGTAATGGTATTGGTAGTACCGCTATCCTAAAAAATTGGTACACTAGCTGTTATCCATTTCCCATAGGTACATCTTTTTATGTAAGTAACCTTATAATTGAAATCAAAATTTCAAGAGACTTTGGTAGCCAATTACATCATTTTAAACAAAAAATTTACAGTCTAATACACTGGTATTGGTACTGGTACTGGTAGTAGTACCAGTCTCATATTTTCAGTGCTAGTACTGGTCCTGCTATCCTACAATCTTGGTCAACTGGTATACTAGTATTGGTACTAGTCTTTGACTCTCAGAACTAGTACTGGTACTAGCAATACTGGTATTGATACTGCTACACGTCTATATTGTTATAATGCTATATTGCTTTATTGGCAAACTAGTTTTTAAAAAGCGTTTATGTCGAGAATACCAAAAAGTTGTATAAACTAGAAAGTCTTATATAGGAGATAGGTAATTCCATAAGTCTTGCAAAGAGCCAATATCCTGGTACTGATATAGGTTTGGTATACTGGTACCGGTACTGGTATCAATCAATGCATGCTAGTACCAGTACTGTTAGTACTGGTACTAAAATTGCAATACTTCTAAATTGGTATACCAACTGTCATACTTAGTATTGGTACTGGTACTGGTATCAGTCTCAAATTTTCAGTGCCAATACTGGCATTGGTAGTACTATTATCCTCGTGAATTGGTACACTAGCTGTTATCCATTTCACATAGGTACACCTTTTTGTGTTGTAAGTAACCTTTTTGTGTAAGTAACCTTATAATTAAAAACAAAATTTCAAGAGACTTTGGTAACAATTACATCATTTTAAACAAACTTTTTACAGTTTGATACACTGGTACTGGTGCGAGTACTGGTATTGGTGCCAATACTGGTACTGGTAGTACTAGTACTCCTATCCTGTAATCATGGTCAATATGTATACTAGCACTGGTACTAGTCTCAGACTCTCTGTGCTAGGACTCGTACTAGCAGTACTCGTATTGATTACTACTACATGTCTATATTGTTATAATGCTATATTGGTTTATTGGCAAACTGGTTTCCACACATTGTTTATGTTGAGAATACCAAAAAGGTGTATAAACTAGTTTCCAAACATTTTTTATGTCGAGAATACGAAAAAGGTGTATAAACTAGTTTCCAGACATTGTTTATGTTGAGAATACCAAAAAGGTGTGTGTATGTGTGTGCATTAGGAAAAATATGAACCCTCTAGGGGCCCTTTGGGATTAAGGTTAATTAGAGGCCAGCCAATGAGAAGAGGGTGGTGGACACACTCTATGCCCTCAAAAATGTAGGGGGACAAAGTAGTCTTACACTTTTTAAATGGGCTCTTACCTAGTGAGAAGGTGGGGTGGGGGGGGGGGGTGGGTGGGCCATATGGAACCTCCAACTTCCCTCCTTTTTGATCCGGTTATGAAAAAATCCCAAAAATTTGAAATTTTTTAAAAATTTTAAAACTCAAATTTCATCTTCTGAAAACCCCCTAAAACTATTTTATGGTCAAAAAAGCATTTTTTGATCTCAAAAAGTCAAAACGTGCATCCAAAAACCCTTAAATTCAAAATTTTTAAAAAACTTTTAAAAAATCTTTTTTTGCTATCTAGAGCTCCCCCAAATTAGTTATTAGGCAAAAAGGGATTTTCTCTCTCTAGAACCCCTTTTCCAACCCCTCCTTGGTTGCAACCATCACACTCATCCTCTACTCCAACACTCTCTCACTTTACACCATCTCCATTGCTGCAGCAAGGAAGCTCCTCTCTCCTCCCCTACCACCTTCCATTGCCACACCAACCAAGGCTTATCCACCTTCTCCTCCCAGTGCCACACCAAGCAAGGGTTGTCCACCTTCTCCTCCCATTGCCACAAGGGTTGACCATTTTCTCATATCACTTTATCACACCTACATTGTAGCAACAAGCAAGGTTCTTCTCCTCCTCCTAGTTTGCTTTGCTCAACCATGGCCAACTCTACTTCGCAAAGGCGACCAAAGGATGAGGTCACAGCACTTGCATGCCACAACACTAGAGGTGTAGATGATGAGTGGGTGCCACAAGAGTTCACCAAAGGTGCTTGGGTATACATGCAACCATCTGCTGTTGGCCCTCATCGTGTGCGGAATCGTGCAAACTTGGATCTTCATTGGAAAGGAAAGCTCCTTGGCTTCAGGAACCGCAAAGACAAGGGGACCATAGCCATTGTGCAACATGTTTTCTCAATGTCAACCATGCACTTGCAGCAACCACCTCGATTTCCAACACATTGTAAGTACATGTTTTGAGAATACAAAGCTAGGTGTGAAATCACAGTGTAATGTTATTATGGATTCATACTTAACATTTTTCATGCATTTATAGTCATATTTCCATCCACGTTGGTGGAGGAGCAGCCACTACATAGTCTCTCCGGCACATTCAATGCTATACATGTGGATATTGGAGCAATAATGTTCCCGCATCTTTGCCCAACCAAACTGGTTCAAAAAAGGATTTTCTTCTATTCTCACTCCTATATTGTCCCTACTTCTACACTACACAAGCATTTGGAACGCTTGAACCCATCAAAGTAACTTCCTTATTAAGTATGGAGTGGCCCGGTCCCAGATTTGTGGTCGGTAGCATCTTTCAAGCAAAAGACGATAATGGATGTCCAAAACTCTTTGAAATACTCTAAAGCTTCTAGGTCTGTGAGCTTGAGCTAGTGTTTGCCTATTCATTGTTTTGTGCACATTTTTAAAGAGTTTGGATTTGTGGAGACTACCACAATGCTTGTATGTAAAGATGCGCATTACGAGGAATTAGGAAGGCTTTTAGAAGAGGACTGGGGTTTTGTGGAGGGCATGCACAACGGGGAACGCTACCGTTGTAAGGTTGGAGCTTCAGGTATTGGAATGCGCTATTTTAAATCCCTCACCTCCTTGTACATACGATTTCACTATGATCGTTGGATGTGCAAGCTTGGAGTGTGGACTCCCTTACAGAGTGTAGACGGCGCTATTGCAAGCTTTGACATGACATGCAGTGAAGATGCCCAACGATGCTTTGGAGAAGTCCAAAGTGAACAAGCATTTGGACTCCCTCAGTAATGTTCGATAACATTTGGTTTAATATGGGTTTGAGGCCTTCAAAACAAGAACATTTTCGTTTACAAGGTCACAAGGTGAGAATCCTTCCACCACATTTTCAATACATCATGGTTTGTCGATCATTAGATGCTTATTGTAATGAATGTTCGCAGATTGGGAAGAGAACGGAAGACAAATTGAAGGTCGAGGAGGACTGGGGGATAGATGGAACTATGCTCTCGATCTTATAACTTTGTAACTCTTGCAATTTCATATTGATCCCTGCTGTAATCAACATGATTTGCTTCGGCAAATCATGCCTTTGAATATAATTTTTTGCATTGGATGAGAAATCATTTTTTGGTGAAAGTGCCTTTTTTCTTTAATGTCTTAAAAAAAGGGTACATTATAAAAGGGGGGCCACCTAACTCATTCACTATTTTCACTTTTGCAACTCCTGAGATCCTCCACTCTCTATCCACACCCCAGGCTAAACATGGATGCTGCCACAGCCTCTGCATCTGTACCCACATCCACCCCTTTGTCACGCTTCATCCTCTTCCTCGAGGACACCAATACAAAGGGAAGTTTGACCTCCACACCTTTTTTACTTGTCTCCCTGACCTTGACGCCACAATTGCCCTTCACATGGATGCATTTGAGGAGATTTCTGCGTTCATGGAGGAGCACATCATAAAATATTCTGTATCTATCCCCCCACATGCAGGGATCTGGGTGCCTTGCGATCTTTTGCGCTATATACACAAAGGTGATCGCCCATTCGCCAAGCGGTTGCAGCGATTCCAAGAAATTGCAACCGATGCAAGCCATTACTTGGACGAGCAAGCCCCTGGGGTGTCAGCGCTCAAGAAGCGCAAGTTGGGGGTGGAGTACCTTTCTCGGCTCGCAACATTTATCTTCTTGGTGAGCGAGGAACCTGATTTGGAGGAGCTCCGCTTACCACACCTTCAAGTTGGGTCCTTTATCAAGGACACCAAGGAGCAGCAGGTTATCTCCATGAACCCTGCAGCGGAAGGAAAAGCACACCAGCTCGAGTACTCTAGGGGTCTTGAGGAAGTGGTTGAGAAATCCATAGTTGGGGCTGGCCCTAGTGAAACTCCAGTGCCACTACCACTGACGGATGTGGCTATCCCAAAGGTAGAAATTAGCCGCTTCTCCTCAGTGTTAGTGGATGGGGAGGAGTTTGTGTTCCTGCATGATTTGGAAAAAGCATTTGGCATGCGCATGGATGAATGCTTGAGCGTGCTATGCAACAGCAGCAAATGTCCCTTAGACATACCCTTGAAAGCAAGCTCTTGCCAGATGGGGACTCTGTTGCTGACACTATTGCAGTTGTATGTGCGGAGGTCCTGGCAGCAGAGCATTTGCACGTGGCGGATGAAGATTTCCAAGCCATGCAAGCCAAGGTTGAGGCTGCTAGGATGCCTATGCCATTATGCAACCTCCCATCTGATGATCCAAAGCTTGTATCTGTGGTGCATGGGACCATTGACTTGGATGCAAAGGGCAATAGGGAGGAGGATGACAAGGAGCAGGAGGTAAACTGTATCCTAATTTCCATGTTACTATTTTATCCTTCGTTGTCTTTTTTCTCAACCTTCATCGGTTTATGACATGATGTTGTGGAGGTTGATGATTTTGCTGCAAGGACGGGGGTGGCAAGCGGACGGGCTTTGGACCTCAAGCTTCCCTTGCGCATTACCTCGGACAACTCCCCCCTGGCGATGTGGCCATTATCCATAATGAATTTACTCCCCAAGCCCATTTTATGACTTGGTCGTTAAAAGCTTTGAGCAAGTTTTTGTGTTTGAGTACCATTGCTCAAACTGCGCATCAAGTGTTCCTAGTGCGTAGATCCCTTGTATGCACAGCGTTTGGCACTGGCTTTCGTGGTAAAGTGCTTGCCCAGATAGGGATACATGCTTCCATTGGCTCAACTAACCCAAATGCCATAGCGCAGTCCCTCTTGACTGGGGAGTTGCCTTACACGCAAAATAGGCGCCAGGAAATGGTCAAAAAAATTCTGAACTCCTCAGATACATGATGTAAAATCACCGTGCTAGAAGGAATAAAAAATATTTGAAATTGTCTCTCTATATTGAAATTCTTTTCAATCTGATTTGTCAATCTTGAAAATTGTTTCAATTGGTGATATGAATTGTTTTTTGACTTTGTTATTTCAAGGTATGTAATTGCAGTCAATTTGAGTATAATTGTGATTTTTAAGTACCCTAGGGGTTAGATTAGCCTATAAGGGGCAAAAAATGCCTGGCCACAAGGGCGCGCAAATGGCCCATCCATCAGTTTTGGATGGCCCATTTGCGCGCCCTTGTGGCCAGGCATTTTTTTGCCCCTTATAGGCCAATCTACCCCCTAGGGTACTTAAAAAGCACAAATTTATTGCAATGGATTGGTTTTGCATCATTCATTTAAATGCAACCTTTTTATGGCAATTCCAGTATATGTTCACACTCAAGGACACTAGAAAAGCTCAAATCAATTATGAAATGAAGTTTCCAGCAAACTATCACTTGCTTTAGCTCTACCTACTACACCCTTGCACCAAAAAGTCAAATTACATTGGACACTTGGTTTCACAATATGTTATTTGTTTTGATATCCTATAAGGAATTCAAAGCTTGAAATGACCAAAAAAAGGTGTCCATAAGGATCCATATAAAATATTGATGCAAAACCAATAGGTTTTAGTAAATTTGGTTACTTTAAGTACACTTGGGGGTAGATAAGCCTACAAGGGGCAGAAAAAGGCCTGGCCACAAGGGCGCGCAAATGGCCCATCCATTAGTTTTGGATGGACCATTTGCGCGCCCTTGTGGCCAGGCCTTTTTCTGCCCCTTGTAGGCTTATCTACCCCTAAGGGTACTTAAAATGCACAAATTTACTGAAATTGACTACAATTACATACAGAACTTGAAATTACAAAGATAATAGACAGAGTAGACATAGCTGTTGATCATATTGTCATTGGAAAGTCAAATCATTACAAAGATAAGGGTGTGCAATACAAAAAGAGGGGTAACTTCGGCTAATGCTCGAAGTCTCGTCGCAATCTTCGTGCAAGCTGCATATCTTTTGGCTGTATTGTCACTCGCTTTGCATGAATGGCACATAGGTTGGTATCTTCGGACACTGAAATGATGTGGGCCTCTGCAGATTCTTGAATAGCCTCTAGCGCTATTGCTTGCATTCTATACTGATTTCCATAGCTTTGAAGCACTTCCTTCACAATGCGGTCAAAGGGGGCGCGTCGAATCAAGAGCTCCGTCGTCTTCTGGTAGTGGCGGATTTCTGCAAATGCCCTTGCTATTTTTCGGTGCCGCTGCGGTTGTCTTGGGGGCACTTGCACATTTGCTAGCAGACGGCGTGAAGGATTCTTGAAAAACTTAGACTTGCGTCTGTTTACATGCTTAGGGGCTGGTTCTGCAGCCTGTTCTGATTCTTCCTCTTCCCTTGGTTGCCGATCTTGTCATGTGGGGAGAGCTCCCTTGCCTTGAGGCAATGTCTTCCCCCCAACGGCCACCCGGTGTGTGCGTGGTATTTTTTCTCGCAGCCATGGTGGCTCACTCTCTGATTCGGTGTCTGTATTGACCACCCGAGTCCTGGATGGTCCTGCTTGTGATTGGGGGCGCGACGGCTGCTCCCTATCGGACTCTGATGTTTGCTAGCCCTCTGCTTCTCTCCAACGTTGGGCACGTTGCTTCATTCTTTTTCTAGGTGTTATATCTTGAGGAGGTGGAGATTCAACAGTCCTTGATGACTCTCGTGCCCTACCACCATGCCCACTACCAGAAGACTTCCTGGAACGGCCAGGTGTTTGTGGCCGTTTTCTTGTGCCTTTAAGCCATGACGGCTTCTCACATCCTTGGAGGGTGTTTTTGTTGGCAGGCGGATGCTATTTCGCGGTTTGTTTGGTGCGCGCCATTTCGTTGGTAAGAGCTCACCTGTTCTTAAGAAATGAGTGATTTATGAGAGCATGCAATATTTATAAGGGCCCATTTAAAAAGGGCCCTGTTCACACTAATTTTTTTTAAAAGAAGTATTATTTTTTAAATAAACATGTTGCTAAGAGTTGTACCCTGCGTTCACGTTTAGTGACTCGCGCAGTATCCACTTTGATCCTTGTCGCACTCTGCATCGCCGCCATGCAGCATGCTTGGTGGGACCTTGCGACATTTGCCACTTGTTGCTATGCTCTTGACGACTCCATTTGCGCACTTCAATAGCAATCTTGGAGTACACTCCCCTTGCTCGATAATGGGACTTCTCCATGCCTTGAGTGCTAAAAATTTCAAGCGATCCATACTTGTGCATAAAAAATGCACCATGCGCAAACAAGATATGCTGTTCACATGAGCAAACGATCCACATTAGTAAATAAAAACAATCCCTTGTAATGAATACACCATGAATGACTTACCATGTAATGTGTGATGTTATTTTCACCCCAAGAAAGGGTGAAGACCTTGGTAAAATCCACCAAAGCTTCTTGAAATGATTGTCGTTGTTCTTCTGTTGTGTTGTTAAGGCTCATAAGCTTGACTATTTTATCAAAATGGGCCCAAACTTGCTTGCGCTTGTTTGCAAGCTCGCCATTTGAATCATTGTCAGTAGTAGCTTTGCATAACTCCTTCCAAAGCTCCCAAAGGTTACCTGCCTGCTGGTTGGAGCTACTTTGAGCATCATATCGACTTGGCTTTCCTTGGGAAACTTTCTTCAAAAAGTGTCTAGCTTTTTGTCCACTCATTGACACTTGTTGAGCAATTTCATGGGCCTCCCCTGTGTTCTTTGCAGCAACTATAGACACATTTCCACCGTGACAGCCAATGGAATTCAAGAGTACCTCCACTCTTTCGATCGCTTCCTGGGACTTTTCCAACGGTTTCATTGTGAAAGCATAGTCAATGTGGAGCTTCAATAGCCTATCAAAAATACGCATGAATGCATGTAATGTACAAAAATGTACATTCGATAGAGGAAATCAAAAGATTGGATTCCAAGTGTGGTCCTTTTGATCACGGTCTGGGGCATTGAGCATGGGACATCTTAGAATAGACGCTTCCCATTCTCTACCTTCATCTCCGACATCATGACAATCTAACCCTTGTTCTCCATGCCCTTGCCATGGAAGCATGTAACTGGCCTTTGCAGTGCTCTTATGTGATTTTTGTCCATTAGGTTTGTACCCTCGAGTGCAAAATGGACAAGGCATGAGAGAAGAAGCCCCTTGTTTGCAGCCAAGCAAACACTTTATGGTCTTCAAATCCCCACCTAAGTGCCACTCCACATCATAACTACCAAAGCCCTCAATCTCCAACTTCTCACCTGCAATTTGGGAGTGTATTACTTCTGTGATCCATGGAGTTCTCTCAAAAATCCACAAAAGTACTCCATTGGTCTCTTTGGGCACCTCAATAGCACCCAACCACCAAATGTCTTTCTCTGATTGCACGCTAAAAGATAGGGTGGGATATGGCTCGACTGAATCCCTTCGCTTGGTTTGCAGAAGGGCCTCGTTCATTAGAGTGACACTTAGCCTCTCTAACCTTCGGCCTTTCACTATTTGACACTCATCGAGTTTCAGCACAAAAGCGACTTTTGTGCCAAGCACTACAAAATAAATAGTGCTAAGACCTTAAACTTCAGCTTCTATGAAAAGAATAATACCAAAGAAAAAAGTAAAGTGTGTCACCTTCTTCAGGTAACTCGTAAAATCTAAGCATGGCTTCTTGAAGCCTTCTAAGATCCACGAAAATATTGTTCCACATTGTGTAAGGAAAGCCATTATTCGAAGGTCTTATGGATTGTTTCTTACCTTTTCCCCTTGTCTTTGTTGCGCATGAAGCATAAAGGGAAGTTGGCATTGTGTCCTCAATGTGTAGGTATGTCCCAATGCGGGAGAACACATCTTCGTTTGTGGCCTTCTTTGCGAGCTTGACCTTGTGAGGAACGGGAAATAGGTTTTCCACAATGCCATGTTCTTTGAGGGCATCCTTTAGGAGTTGAAAAATAGCCTGATAGGCTTTGGTGCTGATTCCAGCCTCATCACAAGCTTGTTGAACGTCATCATCATTAACCACATTTCTTAATTTACGCATAAGGTCCTTGGTGACTGCATCCTTAATGTGCTTACCTCCAGGTGATTGTAAGATAGAAATAACGTCCTCGGTATTGAAACAACTAGTGAGAAGGTTGACTCGATTATCTTGGCTTGTTCCACCGCATGCCTCCTGGATGAAGTTTCTAGCAACAAATAAACATAAATGTTAGAAAATAGTGTGAAGTAAGAATGCAGCATGCAAGTAAAGACCAAATCACCTTGTGGCTGTAACTCGTCGTTTGCGTGCTCCTCCGGAATGTGCAAGAGTTTCAATGGATGAATACGGGCGTTTGCGTTCCCTTGCACCAAGGGGTGTTTCTTTCAAGTATGTGATGGTGTTGGTGGGACTCCTTTTCTTGCATTTGTTGTTCAAGACTTTTAACTACCCTCTCCGAAGAGGCAACACTCTCTTGTAATGCCGTCGTCTTGAGGTGAAGAGCTTGCCATTCCTACATCCACATATGCAAAGAAGCACCTGCACCCATACACAGCCGCTTGCAATAGCCTAACAAGCCTGCTTCTCCCCTCCCAAGAAATTGAAGAAATGTGGAAAGGCTATTAAACGGTGGATGGAAGCGGCTTATAGGATCGTAAGGGTACAAATGGCCATCCACCCAAATGTCAACATTGGTCTCACAAGCGGTGCGACGTTCCTGTGATGACCTTTGATCACCTTCACTAGTGGTCTTCGGTGCAAATGCCGTGGGTAAGCGAATATGTATGCTTTTGGTGTGCGGAGTACATGGTGGTGGAAGCAAACCATTTGTGATGTCTGTGAGCACCATGGAAGTTGTTGCGTGAGGAAGCAAATGATGAAAAGATAGAGGGGGAAGGGTAGAGAGGCCGAGCAGGATGGGAGGAGAGAAGGAGGGAGGGAGGGGAGGGAGAGATTGGGGAGGAGGAGGAAGGTAGGGGCAGAGAGGGAGAGAAGAGGGAGAGGGAGAGAGGAGGGAGGAGGATGAGAGAACAAAATGTTTATTACTTTTTGGGAGAAAAGATTTTTGAAAAAATGGACTTTCTAAGCTTGTGGGTTAAAAAATGGGTCAAAAAATGATTTTTGGATATGTATATATGTTGGGAGGGAGTTTTAAGTAAAAAACAAATAAAAATGAAATTTTTTAAAAAAGTCAAATTTTGACTCTTTTTGACCCACGGAATTGCTGATGTGGACACACCCCTATGCTTCCTTCACTTTAAAAAAAGCTAGAGAGAGAAAGGAACCCTTTAGGTCCACATCCTACATTTGTCTAAAAAAAAAGGCTAGAAAAGCCTACTCAAAACTACCTTCTTCAATGCCCTTGCCCACTAAACCCCACACAACATTAGCCTTAATCCCTAAAAATTAGGATTCCTTACAAGGCCCATGCAAGGTTCATATTTCTCCTAATGGTGTAAAGTCTTGCGTCGAATGGCTATTTCCATGTGTGTGTGTGTCTGTGTGTCCGCACGCGCATGCGTGCATATGTGTGTGTAGGTTCACCATAGGAGCTTCCAATGGAGCCCCAATGGAGCTCCTCCATGCTTGGAAAGGCATGGAGGAGCTCAATTTGGAGCTCCCCCACGCCTTGAAAGGCATGGTGAGAAGGCAGCGTGGTCATTCATAAATGGGTTCACATCGTTTTGTTTTTTACAAATGACAAAGTAGCAGGCGTGTTATTCTCGTCTGAACTCTGCCAAAACCAGGACACCTACAGCAACAAGTTCTAAAACCTGGCATCTTGTTGCAATGTCAATTAACCACTTGGTGTGCCACCTTTTGGTGATTCGACTCCATATTAGGCCAATTCATCATCAATTGAAATTTGATATCTTCTGTTTCAGTAGCGCTAGAACAGACCTCTGCCATGGATTGATCGCAAGAAATATTTGATCTTTGAGAGTGCTCATCACGTCGGAAAGCATCCAAAGTACCCTCCATCTTGATGATCTGCGAAATATAACCAGGTTTGAAAGGTCATACAACAAAGACAGAATCGTACTTTCACAATAATTGTTCTCCTTTTCGGTTCTTCCCGGCTTGCACCTGCTTGCACGGACAATCATCACGAAAAAGTATTGGTGTGAATCTTGAGAATTAGGCATGGGGACCCGCTGCAATATATCATTTCCATGAACATTGAACGATGGCCGAGGGCATAGGGTTGTTGAATCTTCATGAGCTATAGTTGGAGTAGCATAGTGCTCGCCATAACTAGTTGCACCTACAGAAACAAGCTGAGTATGGTAGTTGAAGCTGCCACTGGGTCTTGTTGCACACAAAGCTTCTATGATCGCTATGTGGGGAAGGCGCGGGTAGGCTTATAGTTAGGTATTCAGGCTTCACTGCAAAAGAAGGTCGATTCCACCGAGTGAATAAAATAAAAAAAATAGCACTTTGCGTTGCTCAATTGCTCTCAGAAGCAGTTCAATCTGGAGTTCGCAAGTTCTAAGCAGCTCTGAGCTTTTTCTACAGGTTTGTCTCTCTACATTATTTGCAAGCGAGAGAGAGAGAGAGAGAGAGAGAGAGAGAGAGAGAGAGAGTTGACAGACTAGCTTTTCACGTACTGGAGTCTTTTTTATTTAGAGCTTTTTATGGCAGTGATGTTTTTAAAAAAATTAAATCTAATGCCACGTGGTGGCTTCTGCGTTTGAATACTAGAAAAAGAGCCTTTGGCTCACCTGCTACAACCTAGCATCTTGTTGCAACCTGCTCCTTACCTAAAGAGCAACAAGTCATGCGGTGTAGGACAATCTGCAAATAACAATATGGAGTGCTCATTTGGAAAGCTACCCATAGCAGCTAGCAAGCTGCCAGAGCATATTTCAAAAGTGTTCATACATACTAGGTGACATACTATATTATTCCAAAGTAGGAAAGAATAGCAATTTATAAGAAAAATATACATACTAGAGCACTCACAAATATACTCCCATTCAAAGGACCATCACCATCAGTGACCATTGAAACAAGCAGCATGTCAACTTCCCTTTACTAATGGGGTGCATGTGCTCTGATCTTTCAACCACCATTCGTGTGCTGTGGTTGCAACTCGGATGTGTTGTACCTTCCCAACACATGCAAGCTCACTATATTGCCCTCACAATCGCTAAATGAGAAATATTCGTGCTACTCATAGGCCATGCATCAATGGGGTGTTTTACTTCTTGAAAAGAAAGATTGAGGGAATATATGGCTACAAAATTAACAAAATGTTTTTACTTCTTGAAATGAAAGTTTGAGGGCATATCTGGCTGCAAAATCAACGGGGGCCAAATAGTGATAGTTGAAGGAATTCTTTGTAGCGATAGTGACCTCTAAGAAAATTTTTCTTTGTGACAATGACGCATGGCCTTTCATACTGCTGAGGCGGTCCGGGGCAACAAGAAGATTGGCCTCTAAGCACCCTTGTAGGTTCCCATGCTGCTCAATTGGGTTGGGGTTGGAAAAAACAACAAACACACACACAAACCCGCACCCTAACCCTACACAAATTTGGGGCACCACCTAGTTTTGAATGCGAACTAGGACGCGTAGAGAGAGAGAGAGAGAGAGAGAGAGAGAGAGAGAGTGCTCGGGCTGCTTTGAAATGTATCCGTAATGATCAAGCAAACACAATTATATATGTAAGAAAGAGAGAGAAGAGGGGGGGGTGCTTGTTGCATTATTACCTTCTTACAAATCTGTCATGACCGATCAAAGTGAGATTAGTATTTGTTCAACATAGCTTGAGTAAATTTCACCACGACACATCACAAGAAAAGCCACCCCAATCACCCTCAGGGGAGTCCTCTCCACCCTGTCCCCCTCTCACAATATGTGGGATTTATGGCTAAATTGATGACAACACCCAGACACAAGCTATCAAGAACTAAAAATATCACCAAGACACTTACACATCATTGTTGTCCATTACTTCACGTTGGAAGAGAGACAAAGTATCCAAGCTTAGTCCAAATCCACCCTCCTTGATTCACCAAATGTTGGGCTTACACTAGTAGGAGGAATGATAGATTTTCCGCTCTCAATTGAATGATCGCTCTCTCTCTTACATTGGCATAGAGTTCCCATGCTAATCACCCCTATTACAACACATGCACAAGCATACGACAATGAGCCTCCACTCAAGAGCTCCTTCAAGAGAGGTTGAGATTGGATTATCAAGCTATAGCATAGTGCTCTTGCTTATGGCTCTCCCTTTGTGCTAGCTACACCCTCCTTTTATAGCAATTTTCAAGACTAGGGTTACTCCTCTAACCATGGTTGGGTTAGATTTTCAGCACTAATCTAATTTCTTTTGCTTGGAATTATCAAGAAGTTGGTGTGGATAGATGAAGAAGAGAGAGAGGAGAGAAGTGGAGGTGATAGGACTTTTCATAGTAGATTAGTGTTAGTAAATTAGTAGAGTTAGTTATTTTATTGATTTCCAAATGGAATTGGATATTTACAATGGGAGTATCCAAGTAGGATACAAATAAGGAAGAAAAAACTCTTAATAGGTAAGAAAACATGGATTTCTTACAATGTTGATGCTCCAAGTGTCTTGAGTAGGGTCAATTTTGACGCTTGTTGACGGTCCACTAGCTTTGACGGTACGTTTTTTTCACTCTTGACCTTCCTTTGGGAGCCAATTGAATATGAGTAATCAATCACCATGATGCTGTCTTTCAAGAGAAGAGGCTGAATTTTATGGTTTTTTGATAGATATGGGTAATATGGATGAGGAAAAATGAGACTAGGTGCTCAATTTTGGAATGGAAGTGTGTGTAGGAAACATGAGTTCACCATGGTTTCTCTTATTCTTCAAGGTTTAGAAGAAGGTGAGTAGGGTGCAGAGAGGAGTGGTGAGAGAGGTGGGGATGATGAGTGGAGAGGTGTGTGTGAAAGAGGAAAATGATAAAGTGGAAGAGGGAGTGTGGCTGCATAGCATGGGAAAACTGGGGTCCACAAATAAAATCCTAGCTCACAGCTTGTAGCTCAAAAAAATATGAAAAAATTTGAGGTAAAAGCTCAGCACACGAGCTACAACTTTTGTTTGTATCACCTTTTCAAATTCAGGGAGCATGTGATCTTTAAAAATTCAGCAAAACCGACTGTTTTTTCCACTGCACAAGGTCCTTGTGAGGTCCTTCTTTGGATGATTCTTTTGAATACCTCCAAGAGTGAGCTCCCCATGGTGCATGCATGCATTCCATATACCCTTGACCTTATTTGGTAGGTCTATAATTGAATATATTGTTGAGATCATGATATAAGTGAATAGTACAACTAAGAAAATCAAACGTTGAGGGGTCTAAAAAAATATGTACATGTCAAATATAAGTAGTATAGGTGGAAAAAATATAAAGGGATCAAAATAAATCTCTCTAATTATAAGTCTACCATAAAAAGATGAATATTTTTGGTGTTCTAATTTATAAGAGTAAAAGAGAATAGATGTAGGAAAGAAAAATACAATAGTGAAAAAATATACACATAAATAAAACTAGTTTTTTTGGATGTTTGTTGGGATGGAGTTACACCAAAAATAAGAGAAGCTTGCATGAAATTATTTTTTATATGGAATAAAGAGTAAGCAAAATGGTAAGAAAAAATATGGTAATGGTGAGTCAATGTACATAGCATAAATAACACACCATAGATAGAAATATTTAAATAAATACCAAAATAATTATGAAAAATCCTTTTATTTAGGCCCTATATACAATGAAATATTTACACACAAATGGGCCATAATATACTTATACTTTTAATGTTTTTTTGGCTCAACTAGCCGAGTGACTAGCTAGCTGAGGGTTTTTAAGAAGATATGGAAAAAGTACCCTAACTCACACACACCTATATACAGTGAAATGGTAGGGATAGCCACAGTGTTTGGATGATTTTGGTAGGGTGGGTTAACTCACTATGGCAATTATGGAGAGCCGAAAAACGGCTATCATTAGCCCCTCAGAATTTTGGTTTGAGTTACACTCATGCTTCACGGAACAATACCTACATGAGATAGCTACCTTTTGACAGATCTTTGGTAGATCCTTTGGTAGAAGGCGATTCAAATAAGTCTTCAAGCGATACCCATTTACCTTCCTGGAGTGCTCTTTCCCATTCAAGTCCATAAGTTGATAGTAACTTGAATTGAAATCCTTCTTAACTATGTATGGCCCTTGCCATCTAGTTTCAAATTTGGCATCAAAACGATTGTCGAGTCGATTGTCATACCTTAGCACAAGATCTCCTTCATTGATGCCTTTGTCCTTTAGTTTCTTGTCAAGCTTCTCCTTCGCCTGCGTAGCTTTCCTCCTGTAGCACTCGTATGCTGCTTCTCTTTTCCACTCAAGCTTAGCTACGGTAAGAAGTCAATCCATCCATGCTTCTTGGTCATCTTGTGCTGCTTTGCCATGAAGTCGTATTGTTGGGATGTTGAGCTCAATTGGTTGTAAAGCCTCTTAACCATAGACCAAGTGAAATGGTGTAAACTCCTTGGCTTCCCCATATGTGGTTCGATACGCCCACAAGGCACCATCCAAGAAGTCATCCCACAACTTTGTCTTGTTTCTCACCATCTTTCTAATGATGCCTGCAATGACACCATTAGCTTTTTCTACCAGACCATTGGATTGGGGATAGTAGGGTGTACTATGACGATGTAGAATGTGAAATTCTTCACAGACCTCTATGAGCAAGCCCTTTCTAAACCCTGGACCATTATCAGAAACAATCTCCAAAGGTGTGCCAAATCTACAATAAATGTGAGTGTAGACAAATTTGCTCACTGTCCTCTCAGTTACCTTTGCCACACTTTGTGCTTCCACCCACCTAGTCATATAGTCTACCGCCACTAGAATGTGGAGTTTACCATTTTTTGTCCTAGGGAGAGGACCCATAGCATCAATGCCCCACTTTTCAAAGGGTCCATTTGCAAGCACGATTTGCCTTGGACCATACACCAATCTTCTATTCCCAGTTACCTGACAATTGTGACAACTTTTACACCAATGTTGGACATCCACATGCAGACTTGGCCAAACATACCCCACAAGCAAAATCTTCTTCACAGTTAACTCTTGGGCAAAATGACCACCACATGCCTCTTCATGCAAACCTTTTAGAAAGGTTGGAATCTCCTTGATAGTTGGTACTCTTCTGCACACTTGATCCTTCCCTCTTTGATAGAGGGATCCTTCTAGGAAGAGATACGCGCTTGCCTTTTTCATGAGTCTCCTCTTCTGAGCCTTCGTGAAGTCTTGCGGAAACTCACCCTCCAAATGTAGCTAATAATGGGAGTCAATGACTCCAATCCGTGGTATCTCAGTTGCTTGACAGTTGCTGCCACCATGATGACCTGCACTTCTTTCTCAACACATGTAACTGCTTTTTGTGCAAGTAAATCTGCATCTTCATTTTGTTTCCTAGGAATATGATATAGTTGCACTTCTTCAAAGTGGTTAAACATCCTACGAATGGCATGAACTTTTGTCCGTAAGCTTTCATTCTTACGTGCCCAAATGCCTAAAATCTGTGTAACAATGAGAAGTGCATCTCCCTTTACCATGAGACGTTGTATCCCTTGGCCAATGCACATCTTCAAACCATGAAGTAGTGTGTCGTATTCTGCTTCATTGTTGCTAGTTGAACCTGGTAGATTGACCTTCTCTTTCATGACCACCTCTCCACTTGGGTTGAGCAATACTAGCCCTAGGCCCCTGCTTTTCCTGTGACTCGTCGAAAAGCTCCATCAAAGAACAAGGTAAAAGCATTAGGAATACTTTTAGGTGGTGGCAATGGTAGGGTCTTTACTTCAGGCACCTTAATCTCCTTCTCATGTACCCTATAAGTAAGGATCCCTGCCAATTGTGCACGCACACTATCTTCTACCTTGAAAGAGTAGTGGAACTCTTGCAATTCCAAAATCCACTTTGAGATCCTAGTGCTAAGATTCATTTGAGATGACACCCAAGGAAATAAATTTTCTGCAATGAGAATTACAAAAGGTTTTGGTAGCAAGTAGGATCTAAACTTTCTCACCGCAAACATGAGTGAAAGCATCATGAGTTCTGCCTCTGTGTAGCCTCTCTCCAAAGCATTCATGACCCTACTAGCAAAGTAGATGGGTCGCATCCGGGTACTATGGGGATCTTGTTGTAGCAAAACCGCTCTAATTGTTTCTTTCCCAACACTAGAGCTAACAAAGAATGTGTACTCCCAACAAGGAGGCATTAGTGTTGGTAGTTCTGACAGGATGACTTTAATGTTACAAAAGTACTCTTCAAGCTCATCAGACCATGCAAATTCTACTTGTTGTGTCAACTTTTGCAAAGGATGAAGCAACTCCGAAGCTAAGTGAATAAAGAGTGACATATACTTCACCTTTTGAATGAATGAGATGACCTCTTTGAGATTCTTGGGTGATGGGAGCTCAATAAGAGCCTTTGCCTTTGAAGGATCCACCTCAATGCCTTTATAGGAAACCTTGTGACCAAGCAAGATCACTTCATCCTCATCTATGTGGCACTTGTCGGGGTTGAGTTGACCTCCCATGTCATAGAGCTTCTTTAAACCTTCTTCTACCCTTTGTAGATGCAATGATTTTGAGCTATAAATACAAAAATCATCAATAAAAACCCTAATGGACTTTCCAAAGAATGTTTAAAACACCATGTTCATGAAGCGTTGGAAAGTTGCAGGAGCATTTGTCAAGCCAAATGGCATGACTCTAAAAGCATAACAACCCCAAGGAGTGATGAAGGTTGTTTTCAATTGATCTTCCAATGCAATACCTATTTGAAAGTAACCCGAGTAGCCATCCCACACAGTGTACTTCTCATGACCAGCTACCTCATTTAGTATCTCATCCTGAAATGGGAGGGGAAAGTGATCTCTTTTTGTTGCCTCATTAAGTGGACGGTAATCCACACACACCCACCACTTGCCGTTTTTCTTAGGAGTGACAACAACGGGAGAGACCCACTCTGAATTCTCCACTAGATAAATGAAACCTGCTGCTAGAAGCTTTCTTACCTCCTTGAGTAAAGCCTTCTCCTTGATGACTCCTAGCCTTAGTAGCTTTTGAGCCTTAGGTGTGGCCTCTGGCTTCAACTCAATTTTGTGTTGAACAGCATCTACTCCACGCCCATTGATGTAGTCTTTAGCAACAAGCCTCGAAAATTTCCCTAGCGCACATTTGAACTCCTCTCTTTCGTCCTTTGTAAGTGTTGTAGACAACATACCTTCTAACATTCCTTCATCTTGCACATTTTGGTTCTCTTGAGTACCTACCTCTTCCAAACCTGGAGAAGAGGTCTCCTAGTTGTTTGGCTTAAACCTTACCCCCATGACTTCGATGGAAGACTCCTCTTCAGTAATGCTATCGCTACTTTCTCCTTCTAAAGTGTTATCGGTCCAGCCTTCCTCCGTCTCACTTTGAGATGATTCTTCATGGAGCTCCTCTTGGCATTGCTCCTTCATGTCAAAGACAACCTTCTTATGATTATGCTTTTACTTCAAATTAGCTTTCCACTCTCCCAATCTTGTAAAGCTCGCATTTTCATTAGCCATGGTCTCCCTAGGATAAATGGGTAACCATTTCCTTTGGTAGACATAACATAAAAATCCACCGCCTTCTTAATGCCAAAGGCCTCTACAAAAAAAAAATTACAAACGCCTACACACCTAGCTTTGCTATTGTTTTCCATCTTGACTTTAATTTCAGGTTTCTCATGGATGTGCATGCCTAGTTTATGCATGAGTCCCTCTGTCATGATGCAAATTTGTGCACCCCCATCCACTAGATCTTTCCTAACCAATCTTCCTTTGATGTAACAATCTAGCACAGGTGTAATATCCTCATTCATTTCAGCGTGTGCAATTTTTACAAAAGGCACACTCTCTTTTACATTTCTCCTAGTGCTAACTGCCTTTGTTAAATCCCTCCTAACTTGTGGGCATAATGTAAGAAACTGAGGCCATGTGATATCAGGACCCTTACCTCTCATGTCTTCCAACAAGTTGTATGGAGCCATACCATGTCTAAGAGGTAAGTCTTGGAGATTGATACGACGTCGAGTCCTCTTAGCTTCCTTGGTCTCCTTTGCCTTCTTACCTCCTCCATGGTCACTTTCTCGCAAAGGTGGAACTCCTTCCACTCCTTTTGGAGGTGGTCTTGCTCCATTTGTCCTTTGTAGAAGCCGTGGTTGCTGACTAGTTCCTTCTCCTACATTCATCACTGTGTAATTCAAGTTAGGTCTCCTTGGCTCCCCACGGGGCCAAGGACAATTATACATCCCATGTCCAAACTCTCCGTAATTCCAACATTGTAAGACTCTCCTAGGTCGTGGATCTTGCTCTTCAGACTTCCTTGCTTGTCCTTTTGGACCTACATCTTGTGCAAGGTGAATTGACAAGCTGCTTAAAGATTCATTTAACTTTTCAATCACTTCCGCCGTTACCTCAGGAAGCTCCCTAGATGTTGATGCTTGTGACTTACCTTTGGGTCTAAGACCTTCTATTGGAACCTCTCCCCTTAGGCACATGAGTTTCCTATACTTCTTGGAAGCTCTAATTTCAGCTGCATCATAGGTGGCAGGTGCATCGGCCTCCACCTTTACCTTAAGATCAGGAAAGAGTCTAGCTATGAATCTCTCCTTCTTTAGAAATTCTGCACCATCACCAGGGCTAGCAACATTTCGTATCCATGGAGCCCAAAGACGTAGAAACTCTTGCTTGTACAAGTAGTAGTCATCTAAATCCTTTTGCTTATGATAAACAATGTCTTGCCATAGTTTTTGAGTGTTTTGGGGATCAAAGAAGTATCTCTTGAAATGATTCACAACTTCCGTGTAATTCCCTTTAACTTCCTCATGCAAAGAGTCAATGCTAGCATCTTTCCTAAGGACCACCTCAAACATCTCTACACGTTCTTGATCAATTACTATCCTCTTGATATGACAAGACATCTTGAAATAATTTGCTAAAAATAATTATGCATCCTCTCCAGGCTCTCCAAAGAAAAGAGGGTATCCGGACATTTGGCGTTGGCTTTCCATTATTATGAAAGATTACAACACGAGTTGTAACAAGGGATACAATAGAAATTTAGAACCACTCGCCTGCAAATGAAGAAGTAAGAAAGTACCACTCTAGGTTTTCTTCTTCAGCTATCCAAGCTTCAATGAGGTCTCAATTTGTTTGATCAAAACAAAAGGGTAGACTATTTATGAGCTCTAAGAAGGGTTGAAATTCTTCAAAGCTAAGTCTAAAACTTCATTTTCTGGATCTAGAAGAGCAACCACGTCCCTAGTAATGAATTGCACTTGTTCTACAATTCCCAATGCACAAGCGGTTTGTATAAAAACTAGATCTTCATGCTCGTCGAAGGCTGTGAGAAAGTAGCAATTGACTAGGAGCTCCTTTCCTTTGAGTTCCACATAGTCGGAATGAGGCAACCTTCTCACAATTTCATAAAGAACATCCTCCTCAAGTCCAATCAAGCTTGCAAAATTTAAAGACTCCACTTGTGCTACAAAACTCCTGGACAAAAACTCCTTAGGATTATGGTTAGATCATTCATAAGCATCAAGAGATTTACAACGTCTCTATGAACAAAGTGTCATAGAAAGTAGAGAAGGATGAGAATTTATACAAATTTGCAATCTTCTCGATGCTTTCTTTATTAAGACAAGCCCTAAATAGCTCGCTATCTCCTTTGTTGAAAGTGAAAGGAAGACTATTAATAAGACGCAAATGAGGGAAAAATTCACCAAATGTGAGTCTATGAAGCATGAACTCTGGCCGCAAGTTTCCTAAAGAGTCTTCCTCAATGGTGAAATGCACTCGTCAAACACCAAATTTCACTCTATTTACCAATCTTAGGGCACACACTATTTGGATGAATGTACGGTCTTCCTTAGTGCCCAACAGCAAAAGGAAAATGGAATCCACACGCAGGACCTTTCGTCTTAGCTTCACCACCTCTTGTTAGGAGGGAGACGCTTTACTACCTGCTCCTGCAACTCAATCGGTAATAGAGCTAGATCTCTAAGGATTGAATTTTCATTGCACACACACTCCTTGTTAGAACAAATGATCGTTTTTTTGTTTTTGTAACAAACGTGGACAAACAAAAAACCAACATACACACTATTTTGTTTGTCTACACTTCATTTTAAAATAAAATGAACACATGTACATCAAAAGAAGTGTGGTAGTTGATGAGAGGTAGAATGACAAGTTGTGGAGATGCAAGAATTTCCCATGTTCTTTCAGCCCCAAACATAAACACCATACGCTACTGAAAATGTATCTTTCTACTAAGTGCAATATTTATCCTAATATGTGGTGTGAAGTAAAAAGGGAAAATTTCTAGGTCATTATCCATGCTCTATACATAACCTAATGCCTAAAATAGAACAAAGATATATACATCGAAACTAAGATCGTACCTAATGAGAGGCAAAATAAAAGGATTTACCGAAGCGTTTATTTTGGCTAACCTAAGAGAACCTGAAATTCTACGAATTAATCCTTGAAATTACAACTTAGTACTAATAATTATGTGTACCTTTTGCCTTGCAATCGGAATGAAAGGATCATACAAATTCTTGTGATTCATGCAAGCAACTTGATTATGCCAAAGGTTGAGCCTTCACAAAACATACACAAGCCGTCCTCAGTGGGGGCACCAATTTGAGGCGGTCCGGGGCGGTTAACAAGAAGAGTGGCCTCTGAGCACCCTTGTAGGCTCCCGTGCTACTCAATTGGGTTGGGGTTGGAAAAAACAACAAACACACACACAAACCCGCAACCTAACCCTACAAAACTTTGGGGCACCACCTAGTTTTGGATGCGAACTAGGACGCGTAAAGAGAGAGAGCGAGAGAGAGAGAGAGAGAGAGAGAGAGAGAGAGAGAGAGAGAGAGAGAGAGAGAGAGAGTGCTCGGGCTTCTTTGAAATGTATCGGCAATGATCAAGCAAACACAATTATATATGTAAGAAAGAGAGAGAAGAGGGAGGGGGTGCTTGTTGCATTAAAACCTTCTTACAAATCTGTCATGACCGATCAAAGTGAGATTAGTATTTGTTCAACATAGCTTGAGTAAATTTCACCACGACACATCACAAGAAAAGCCACCCCAATCACTATCTTAAGGCCAGGGGAGTCCTCTCCACCCTTTCGCCCTCTTACAATATGTGGGATTTATGGCTAAATTGATGACAACACCCAGACACAAGCTATCAAGAACTAAAAATATCACCAAGACACTTACACATCATTGTTGTCCATTACTTCACATTGGAAGAGAGACAAAGTATCCAAGATAAGTCAAATCCACCCTCCTTGATTCAGTAAATGTTGGGCCTTACACTAGTAGGAGGAATGATAGATTTTCCACTCTCAATTGAATGATCGCTCTCTCTCTTACAATGGCTTAGAGTTCCCGTGCTAATCACCCCTATTACAACACATACACAAGCATACGGCAATGAGCCTCCACTCAAGAGCTCCTTCTAGAGAGGTTGAGCTTGGCTTCTCAAGCTATAGCATAGTGCTCTTGCTTATGGCTCTCCCTTTGTGCTAGCTACACCCTCCTTTTATAGCAATTTTGAAGGCTAGGGTTACTCCTCTAACCATGGTTGGGTTAGATTTTCAGCACTTATCTAATTTCTTTTTCTTGGAATTATCAAGAAGTTGGTGTGGATAGATGAAGAAGAGAGACAGGAGAGAAGTGGAGCTGATAGGACTTTTCATAGTAGGTTAGTGTTGATAAATTAGTAGAGTTAGTTATTTTATTGATTTACAGATGGAATTGGATATTTACAATGGGAGTATCCAAGTAGGATACAAATAAGGAAGAAAAAAATCTTAATAGGTAAGAAAACATGGATTTCTTACAATGTTGATGCTCCAAGTGTCTTGAGTAGGGTCAATTTTGACGCTTGTTGATGGTCCACTAGCTTTGACGGTACGTTTTTTTCACTCTTGACCTTCCTTTGGGAGCCAAGGTAATTGAATATGAGTAATTAATCACCATGATGCTGTCTTTCAAGAGAAGAGGCTGAATTTTATGGTTTTTTGATAGATATGGGTAATATGGATGAGGAAAAATGAGACTAGGTGGTCAATTTTGGAATGGAAGTGTGTGTAGGAAACATAAGTTCACCATGGTTTCTCTTATTCTTCAAGGTTTAGAAGAAGGTGAGTAGGGTGCAGAGAGGAGTGGTGAGAGAGGTGGGGATGATGAGTGGAGAGGTGTGTGTGAAAGAGAAAAATGATAAAGTGGAAGAGGGAGTGTGGCTGCATAGCATGGGCAAAGTGGGGTCCACAAATAAAATCCTAGCTCACAGCTCGTAGCTCAAAAAAATATGAAAAATTTTGAATTGAAAGTTCAGCTCACGAGCTACAACTTTTGTTTGTATCACCTTTTCAAATTCGGGGAGCATGTGATCTTTAAAAATTCAGCAAAACCGACTGTTTTTTCCACTGCACAAGGTCCTTGTGAGGTCCTTCTTTGGATGATTCTTTTGAATACCTCCAAGAGTGAGCTCCCCATGGTGCATGCATGCATTCCATATACCCTTGACCTTATTTGGTAGGTCTATAATTGAATATATTGTTGAGATCATGATATAAGTGAATAGTACAACTAAGAAAATCAAACGTTGAGGGGTCTAAAAAAATATGTACATGTCAAATATAAGTAGTATAGGTGGAAAAAATATAAAGGGATCAAAATAAATCTCTCTAATTATAAGTCTACCATAAAAAGATGAATATTTTTGGTGTTCTAATTTATAAGAGTAAAAGAGAATAGATGTAGGAAAGAAAAATACAATAGTGAAAAAATATACACATAAATAAAACTAGTTTTTTTGGATGTTTGTTGGGATGGAGTTACACCAAAAATAAGAGAAGCTTGCATGAAATTATTTTTTATATGGAATAAAGAGTAAGCAAAATGGTAAGAAAAAATATGGTAATGGTGAGTCAATGTACATAGCATAAATAACACACCATAGATAGAAATATTTAAATAAATACCAAAATAATTATGAAAAATCCTTTTATTTAGGCCCTATATACAATGAAATATTTACACACAAATGAGCCATAATATACTTATATTTATTATATTTTTATATTTTTTTGGCTCAACTAGCCCACTGACTAGCTAGCTGAGGGTTTTTTAGAAGATATGGGAAAAGTCCCCTAACTCACACACACCTATATACAGTGAAATGGTAGGGATAGCCACAATGTTTGGATGATTTTGGTAGGGTGGGTTAACTCACTATGGCAGTTACGGAGAGCCGAAAAACGGCTATCACTGCCATGTGGGTATGGGTACAAAAGCATACATAAAAGGTTTCCATACCAGCCAACGGAATTTTTTTTTGGGGGAAAAACTGTTTAGGGTTGAAAATTTATGAAACGTTTTTGCAGGGAGTGCTCCATGTCTCAGATTTGGGTACCTCCAATATCTACTTATGTTTTTGGCCTCCCACCTCCTCTTGGCTCTACAGTCTAAATTCCAACCTCAAGTCTCTAGAGTCTACTTATGTTTTGGATTCAGGTGCATACTTAGAGTTTTAAACATGGTGGTGTACTATGTAGGCTTTGAAGTTTTCTATCTGATGTGGAAAATTTCTGAGGAGTCTGGTTGACGTGTGGGAGAACATTGGCCTCTTTAAAGATATACATGTCTTACTCTTGGATGAGGCCACTAATGCTCTTGATGCAGAATTGGAGGGCATGGTGCAAACTGCCCTCAACCAAGCTCCACTATGCTGCATGACGCTCCTTGTTGCCCACTACCTATTCACCATTCGTTATGCTCGCCTCATCACAGTCTTCCACAATGGCCAAGTCGCGAGGTCGGAAAGCATGAGGAACTTTTGCGGAGGATGGGGACTATGCTACACTCACTCAAGCTACTAACACAAATAATGATGCCCACAATGGTAGATCACATGGGATTGTAGCTATGGATATGTCCTACCCCCTCAACCATTGCCCGCACTAACCAGGGTGCTGGCTCGCCCTCTCAACCGCCAGGTGAGCACTGTGCATGATAAAACACAAACTCTTTGTCTTTTGCTTTGTACATGTCAATAAAAAGAGGTGCTCACTACTCATGATACCTACGTCTATTTGACACACCAGAATATTGAGAGGATTTCAAATTTGGTCATTGCTCCCACCTAGCCATGGCAGTAGGAGTCGATGCTTGCACTATCAAAAGAAAACACAGTAGTATGTGGTATATTTGCCAAATCAACAAAAGTGGTTGACAAACTTCATGCCCGAGATTTTATCTCTTGAAGTTGCACTTAGTGCAGGGTATTTTTTATGTGGGCAGGACTGAGTTGTTTTCATCCCCTCCAAAGCAAGGGCCTCTCTCCAAACGTGATCACCTATTTTTACATGTTCAAGGCATGTAACATTTTTCACATGGGCAAACAAAGTCATGATCAAATTGTTAGTCACACGCTCTTGGTATATACTATCATGCTTGTTTGACATGTATGCAATGTGTTGTATTGATGAAAGCATATAATGTGCTCGACAAGATTCTTGTCTATAATGTTGGCATGCAACAACATGCAAACATTGAAATGGTCCAAAGAAAAGGGATGAGATTGTTAATCAAGGAAGTTCATTGCAATGCTTTGGTCTGCATGCATTCCAAATGTGATGCACTTTTCAAAGCAAAATCTAAGGTATGCTTAACACGGGCACATGTAAGTAGGTTTGAGCTACTTTTAACAATTGTGGATCAAGGGCTTGTGATCAACTTTTCTTTTTTTGTTTTGAAGGCATAGGGAATTTGCAAGACATTGACATATGCAAAAAAATATCATGATGAGCCCTCTAGTCAAGCTCTATATTTTTGCAAAAGCTCTAAGTGAAAAGGTCCCTTTTTTAACACCCTCATATTTTCACATGGCCTCTAATTAGGAAATTTGTAGTAGTATGATACTCCTATGCCTTTCACTTGCTTCTACCCGCCTTTGGCTACTAATGCTATTAAGATTATTAATGCCTTGTATTCTTCACGTTAAATGGATACACTACATTATTTAGGTGATTTGTTGGCTATAAAAGATGTCATATTATTTGAATAGGGAATTTTTGAAGTTTGAATGCTCATTACCTTTGACTCAGGGATTTCTTGTAGTAATAGTATTTTTTGAAAGAATGACCTGGCTTGATGTTCACTATCATAAACCATGCATTGTGATCATATTCAGACCCCATCTCCTATTAATTGGTCGATATACAATAGGTTGATATTGTTTTTGTTATGCTCATTTGAGAAATGGACACATTTGTTGAGGTCTTACTCTGTGTGAAAAGCGAAAACAACTTCCTCCACTTTCACCAGTACGGAGATTATGAAAACAACTTCCTCCACTTTCACGAAAGCCTATCTCCTTCATTGCAACAACAAAGGTCTTTCTAATAAAATAAATCTCTAAATTAAACCTCTCTCAAAAAGGAAGTGGGATAACTTGTAAATGCATGTGGTGTTGCCTTCTGAAATTTATATAGAGGGGAATAAAAAAGTTTACTTGATATGATTGGTTGTAATCAACAAAAGATTGATACATTTGTGGACCACCAACGAGTTTTCCAAACATGAGTGCATAAAATTATGCTTGACCACTCATACATCCTCTCATTAACAACACCCTTTATGTCTTTGGCTCACCCATGGACATGTAATTTTTTTTTAAAGGACCATTTCAGTCTCCAATCACAAGCACTTGGATGAATATGAGAGTGCGGAGGTAAAGAGAGTTTGTAAGCCATATCTCCAACTCACTTGAGTATATTAAAAGTCCCACAATATCTTGGAAATAATTTAGATGTTGGTCCAATTTGCATACTCACAATATTGCTAGGCAACCCGTAAAAGCATATGCTAGTGCCATGAGTAGTCTCAAATCTTCAAAAGCATCTACTAGTGCCATGAGTGACCACCACTAATTGCTTTAGTGCAGTGTGCAAGAATCTATGCTTGCTTTATGCGCTATGAATATTATGCCCCTATCATTGCACAAAGAACAATTTGACTATTGTGCAAATGATTTTCTCTCTCGATTGCCGCTTCCACCTTGACATTTTCTCTCTCTCTATCCCTCACACACTCTCTCTCTCTCTCTCTCTCTCTCTCTCTCTCTCTCTCTCTCTCTCTCTCATTGTCGGTACTCTCACACCCCTATCCTATCTCTATTTCACGAGTATGTTTTTCTCTCTCTGTCTAATCCTTCTTCTCTCTCCTTCTCTCGGTACTTATTTCGCCTACCTCAATGCCACCATAGAGAGCGTGCATATGAGAGGGATCCATGCTTATATAAACTCGAAAAAGCATCACCTTTAGCCAAAAAACACGAATTGATTAACTCGCAAATAAAATTAACCCATGTTCGAGAGGTTTTCTCGAAAGACACAACTAGACGAATGCCAATAGGAACCCAACAAGAGTACTATATCATTAAAGCTAGAATAAATTGTACAATATGTGGTCTAATTGACCTCTAGCAATCACCATGATGGTAATAAAACCTTTGAGTAAATCTTAATCAATAGCTCTAGCTTTGACAGTCAATTGAAATCACTGCTTGGCTCCCAATCAGTCATGATATTGGAGTCTTCTTGATGCATGTCCAAGCCCTCATAGCCGCACGCACTTGAGCCCCTCAATGGATGTAGACTGGCCATTACTCCAAACATTGGTAACTACCCATCTGTTGTTGCGAGCTCACTCTTACTTTCCCAAAGCCTCTCTTTTCTTCTCTACCTTTAGCCCTGAACATGAAAACTGCTCTTCAATCCTTTTTCTTCTCTCAACATGCAAACCTAGATTAAATTCCTTGCAATCTAATGCCCTTGTATCTCCCAAGGATGATAGAGTGAGATTACTTGCCCCTTACATGCCCTTATTACTTCCTTAACCATTGTAGTCAAGAGAAATGAATGGTTCTTGCTTGTAACCCTCAAGGTTGAGAGCAAAATTGATCTCCCCATCACCCATAGCTTTATTATGTGTTGCAGTAGAGAGCGAGAGAGATCTTCAAGCCGATATATTTCTCTTTTGTTGATGTTGAGTTAGAGACAAAGATTGATTAGACATGCATCTACTCCTTCGCTTCTTCCCCGTCGTCTTTCCCTTACACAATATCCCGTCATACCCATACTATCTCTATTCTCATGCCACTTTTGATGGTCCCTTTAATGCAGAGAGAGAGAGAGAGAGAGAGAGAGAGAGAGAGAAAGAGAGAGAAGTGCCCCTCTTTGCTTGCTAAGAGAGAGATAGATAGAGCTTAGTCGATAGAGGGAGAGAGAGTGCAAGCCTCTTGCTTTGCTTAGTCGAGAGAGTGACTCCTCTCCTTTGCCTTCTTCCTCTTTGAATCCCCTCAGCCCACACCATTTCTTATCACAATACCCTCTTTTCCTCCTCTTATCTTCCCCTTCATTTTTTTCTTCTAACTAATCAATGATTAGCATACATCTTGATCAAATCTTTCCATCCGCAACATCGGCATGCATATAAACCAAAGCATTGCCAATCATGATATTTTTTCCCCATTAGCCTACACCCAAGTCAATAACAGATGCTACTTAATTTTCCCGAGCGGTGATAATATCAAAAACCCTATATCTTTCCTGAGTTTCCCCTTATGGATGCAAGGCATCATGACATCCACCCCCTCTAAGCCTGCACATCATTCGGCATGTGCCAACCATTATCCATAACAGCAAGCATACACGTAGCTTCACCCAATAATTGCCTCACTATGAGGATGCTTTGAAAACTTTCCCAATATGTGGCTTCATTACAGCTTAATGAGAGCATGCCCATCTAGGATAAAAGAAAATGTAATCAATATAACATAACACAATGAGTCCCCTATGTCATGGCACATAGAAATGCCCTCTGTCAAGCCATAATCACCATAATACTCTCCTGGATCAAACAAAATAAGAAGGAATTGCCCAAACATTGGAGAATCATAATATTCACATGAGCATACATTGCCTATATCAATTAGTATCAAATATTTCAGGTGTAGGTATGCTATTGTTGAATCAAATAGCACGGAAACATGATGTGCACTTAGATGTACTCTGTATTGAACATGCTTTTCAAGATCCCTAGAATCTCTTGGATCAAATACCACTGAGAGTACATAGCACTTGTGAGCCCCACAATATACTAGAGTTTCACCTAAAGCATATTGCAACATCCACATCCCATAAAAATTTGGCAACTTTAGCTCATTACCAACAAGCATTTAAGAGAACAGACTCCCTTTTACTGGCGTCTAGAAAATCACTAGCATAAGCATCATTAGAAAGATCATCCAAACCCAACCATAGCTAGTAAATTGCCCAAGTAAATGAAGAAAATTGTGCACCCCTTGCAATACCCATAATGATTTAGCATAATTACCCCCATTGGCTTCATAGCCATCATGAAGAACCTTGGACCTAAAGCATTAGAGGAATTTCTACTTGGTATTCGATCTTGATCATGGAAAACAACTTTAGCCTATAAATCTTCATCCATAACACCTTCCACTGGAATGGTAGAGCCTTGAGAATATTCATCATCTTTCAAAGAGCTGGAAATTCCTTCATCGTGCATCTCACGAGAAAGCACACAAGAAAGAACTACTTGGATATCATGTATTTTAGTCATTTCAAAAATTTTAGACACATTAAAGACTTCATCCTCCAGGTAATCTTCATATGTTTCTTTGTCATCTTCTCCTTTATATGCATCTATGTAACCCAGAATTGCCTTAACACCTTGTAAAGGTTCTTCTTGCACCCCCTCTGAATAGGTACATACTTTAGAAATCCCTTCCATGTTGTTAAGTTCATCTTTATCAAGCCTTGCTAATAATTCATCAATAATGGCATCCTCTTCTTGCTCTATGACATCAACACCTATAAACATGCTGCCGGAAATAAACATTAACACTAGAATGGTAACATGACACTTTTATGTCCTTGGACACTTTTGTGTCCTATTAAGTGACCATTTTGCTTGAATTATTTGAAGAGTATGAAAATGAATTTCTAGGTGCTATATATCCACAAAGTTGCCTTATGAGCTGAAAAAAACTTAGCATTTTTTTTGGAGTATCAAACTCATCATTAACCTTACTCTTGCACAACATTTTTGAACCTAAACTGTGTGAAAAAACGGGTCCTATTTTTGGGTTCAATTTTGGCAACTATACCACTCTAAACTTCATGTTTGTGAGGTTTAGATGGCTAGAGGTTAGGCCTTCATAGTTCTCAACATGTTTTGATGCTTGTAGGGAGAGCTAAGTGTTAAAATTGAAAGTTATGACCAATTTACAAGAATTGCATAATCCTGTTTTTTGGGCAAAATTAGCACTTTTATGATTTTTTTGGTGGCTTTCTTGATATCCAAATTCAATTTTGATTGTGTAAGTGTAATGTAAAACATAAAGCTAATCTTCCTTGAGTTTTGGGGGACCTAATATGCTATATAGCATAGTATATGATGATGGTTGATTTTTTTGATTGTTGAAGAATACGATACATTTTAGAGTAGCATGTATAACTTTCTCAATATTGCTAGTTTCTTAGGCCAATTGTGTGTATTTTGTAGGTAGTGACCATATCTAATCATAGACTACAAACTTGGCTAGATATTGAGTAGTTTCTATGGGTTGCTAGAGGTCATAATGCTAAACCCAGTTTTTTCATGTTTGCTGTATTTAGCACTTTAGCATTGCCCCCAAAGTTCCAATTGTAAGAGATCCATTATCCTTTTGACATGCTCCATGGCTCCTTTTGAATCCAAAGGCCCAAGGGAACTAAGAAAACATGTATATAGTATTTGTATTGAGTGTGACTATAGAAAGTTTGATGATAGGTCCGCAGAATGGAAAAAATGCAACTTTTTTGTACCTAATTTTTTTGCCCAAAAAAAAATTAGTGAGGTAAAATCAACCATATGTTTTGGTCTTCAACCCACTGAAGTTAACGGGGCATTTTATCTCATGTCCTACAAAAATCTCCACTCTTATTTATATGCAATTAACCGTAAGAAATTGTTGTTTTGGGGAAAATGCACTGGTCCATCAACTTTGGAGGCTTGTAGTGACCAAGGGATGAGAAAAATTACAAGTTTCTCATTTTTTCCATATGTAGTAGTTATTGAACTATAAGCTCATGAAAGGATTTTTCAAAATGAGTGGATCTACTATGGTTTTGGAATTTTTTCCCAAAACCCTGAAAGGACACTTTTATGTCCTGTTAGGTTACCATTCTAGTGTTAACTCATTTGTATTCTCATGTACATCCTATTTTATCTCCACAATTTCTTGCATTTCATCACTTACCAAGGTTGAATCTGCTTTAGCTTTACTTCTTGCACATATTCGTTCCCAAAATTCATCCTAGCTAAGTACCTAGAGTTGACCTCCATCACCTTTACATAAAGTAGTCCAAATCTTCTCAATAATTTGCTTCATTTCAAAGTCCATAATCCTTGAGCTTGCATGAATGAAACCATCTACAAAATAGTCCCATTGCATGGGATATGTCTCTTCCAGCTCTTGAACTTGATCTCTAAACTTGAAACCTACAACTTCATCAAAACTTGCAACCATTCAATACTTTGGAATCCCTTGACTCTTCATCTCTACTTCATAGCATGCAAGAAAACATTTTGGATTGTGCCCTTGAAAAAAACCACAATGTTCACATACGACATCAAGTGCCATCTCCACCGCATCATCAATCTGCTCTTCTGTGTTCATGGCTTCCATGTTGATCAGACATCCAAATGGACAAGAGACATCCTTGAATTCTCCCTTAGTCTTGCGAGGCTCTAGGATCTCTTGGAGAGGGAGGATATACGGGACATGTATTCAAAGCATGCGGAATCATCAAATTAATAACAGCAACGATCTAGAGCTACTATTGGATAGGGAAGTGCATATCATGGCCTACAAGATCTTGGTTGAGGAGCTCTCGGTTCATGAAAGGATTTGCAAGTGCTGGGGAAGAGATCCTCATCATGCAACAAAGCTAGTTGGAGAACCAAACTGCACCATGTGGCCCTATCCACTTACCGCAACCTATTGCTGCAAGGTTCCTACTACCGCCCAACTATGCCCCCAATTTGGCCTATGTCATGGCCAATAATCTTTCTACTAGTCCCAACACCATGCCCATCTGCCCCGAAGTGAACTAATTAACAATCATTCAACTTCCTCTAACTGACCTCTAAGTGCCTTAAAGTCCTTATTATTTTATGACTAGAGCAGAGTTCATTATATCATTTACAGAATATTATTAAGTGATGAGCTTCTTCAAATAGCTAAACTATGAAAAAATGAGGGTGCTACCCAAAAAAAAAGGGAATTGAATTGAGAGTGCCCACAAAAAGAGGATACCTCAAACTACACAAAATAACTAAGTTTTTTAGTAGCATTATAAAAAATGGGACTTGAATAATTCCCAAAATTCATAAATATGTATTACTAGGGATCTTTGTCTTCTTGTTCAGTGTCACCTGACACCCTCCATGTCCATTGTGTCTCCTCTTCACCCCCCCCCCCCCAACACCCCACGCATCAGCTCGCTGCTCCTCATTTCCCCTTCTTTTTCCATTAAAACCAATTAAATTGCTTTAATTTGGGTGTCTATTGAGGGATTTAAAACACGGACGGCCTTAATTTGCTGGGCGACCAATGAAATGCTTCAAGCTGCAAGCGTTGCTGATTGCATTTGGAGAAGTTCCTCCCTTTTGCACCCGGTTAAAGAGCCATCGCTTCTTTGCCACAGCCATGTTGGGCATTTCCCACAACCAATGTGCTCCAAGATATTGGCATCCAGAACATAATCAGCATTAAAAAGAGCATCCAAACCCAATATAGCCAGTATATTGTCTAGGAAAATGAAGAAAATTATGCACTTTTTGTAGTATCGATGATGATTTAGCATCATCACCCCCTCTGGCTTCATAGGGCATCACGAAGAACCTTGGAACAATCTGGACATGTATCATCAGAGGCACTTTTACTTAGGATTCTAGCTTGGTCATGGAAAACAAATTCAACCTATAAATCTTCATCCACAACAACCTCTTTTGAACTCATACAGCCCAAAAAATCTTCATCATTTATCAAAGAGCTAGAAATTGCTTTATCTTGCAACTCATGAGAAGGCATACAAGGAAGAACTCCCTGGATATATGGCACTTCAGACGTTTCAAAAATTTTAGAAACAACATTAGAAAGGCCTTCCACGTTGTTAAGTTCATCTCCATCAGGCATTGCTAAGAATTCATCAATAATGGCATCCTCTTCTTGCTTTGTGACATGAACACCTGTAAACATGCTACCAGCAATAGACATAAAAGAATTTATATTCTGATGTACATCCTATTTTATCTCCACAATTTCTTGCATTTCATTAGGTACCATATACACAGCTTTATCTATGCATTGGTCTTCAACAAACATGTTGTTCTCTTTGGCCTCACATCCTTCCATGGTGTCAAAAGCTCCACTGATACTCTATAAAGGTTCATCTAGAATGGCTTGAGAATAGCCCACCAGGCAGAGGTCATTAGCCTGTGAAACACTTGAAACACAATCTATATCTTCACTGGAGCCACAAATGGATGTAGCTGCCATGCAAGAAATATTTGAAAATTTGCCGTTAATTTCAATTTTAGCATCAAATGTATTATTCTCATGTGCTATATTTCCCAAAACATGATCCTCCCTAACTAAAGTTGCTACTTCCAAGGCTGCATCTGCTTTAGCTTTACTTCTTGCACAAATTTGTTCCCAAAACTCATCATAGCTAAGTACCTGTAGCTGATCTCCATCACCTTTACTGAAAGTAATCCGGCTCTTCTCAATAATTTGCTTCATTCCAAAAGTCCATAATCCATGAATGAAACAATCTGCAAAATAGTGGACCATTGTGTGGGGTATGTTTTTGCCAACTCCCGAACTTGATCTCTAAACTAAGTTCATCAAAAGCTACAACCATTCAATATTTTGGAACTCCTTGACTCTTCATCTCTAATTCATAGCATGCAAGGAAACCTTCTAGGTTGTGCTCTTGAAAAACTCCACATTGTTTCCATACGACATCAAGTGCCGTCTCCATAGCATCATCAATCTGCCCTTTCATCTTCATGGCTTCCACATCGAGCAGACATCCTTGGACCAATTCAAGAACCTTTGAAAAATCTCAAGCTTACAGATTTTCATCAAATCCTTTGGAAGTTAATGTTTCCATAAGATTCATCATCTGCTCTAAATTCTCTATCTAGCTACACCTCCCACCCCGGCTCACTTCACGTCCGGCTCACCAAAGATGTCAGGGGATATGTGTTCAAGAGATGAGCCTAGAAGACACGGGCTTTGGTTGTAAGAAATGGAAGAAAGAAAAAATAGTAGAGAGAGATAGAAGAATGCCAATAGGAACCCAATAAGAGTACTATATCATTAACATCAGAATAAATTGTAGGTGATGTGGTCTAATCAACCTCTAACAATCACTATGATGGTAATAAAAACTTTGAGTAAAGCTTAATGAATAGATCCAGCGTTGATAGTCAATCAAAAGCGATGCTTGGCTCCCAATTGAGCATGATATTGGAGTCTTCTAGCTTGATGCATGTCCATGCCCTCATAGCCGCATGCACTAGAGCCCCCTCAATGGACGTAGACTCGCCATTACTCCAAACATTGATAACTACCCATATGTTGTTGCAAGCTCACACTCACTTTCCCAAAGCCTCTCTTCTCTTCATTGTCTTTAGCCCTGAACATGAAAACTGCTCTTCACTCCTTTTTCTTCTCTGAACATGCAAACCTAGCTCAAATTCCCTGCAACCTGGTGCCCTTACATCTCCCAAGTATGATAGAGTGAGATTACTTGCCCCTGAGATCCTCTTATTACTTCCTTAACCATTGCAATCAAGAGAAATAAATGGTTCTTGCTTGTGACCCTCAAGGTCGTGAGCCACATTGATCTCCCCCATCCCATAATTGTTTTCTATGTCCGAGTAGAGAGTGAGAGAGATCTTGGAACTCATATTTTTCTCTTTTGCTAATGTTGAGTAAGAGAGAGAGAGAGAGAGATCGATCAGCCATGCTTCTACTCCTTCGTTTCTTCCCCCTTATTTCTCCCTTCTTCTCAAAATATCCCTTCATACCCATGATATCTTTATCTCCATGCCACCCTTGCTGCTCCCATTAATGGAGAGAGAGAGAGAGCCAGCCCTTGTAAATCAAAGGTGAGAGAGCCAAGATTTGAGAGCTATGGCTCTTCAATAAGAGGGCGAGAGAGAGAATCCAAGCTTCCTTTTTTGAGTCGAGAGAGAGATAGATTGAAGCCTTCTTTGACTCCTCCTTGATGGCATGCTTCCCAAAATCGAGAGAGAGAGAGAGAGAGAGAGAGAGAGAGAGAGAGAGAGAGAGAGAGAGAGAGAGAGAGAGAGAGAGAGAGAGAGAGAGAGAGAGAGAGAGAGAGAGAGAGAGAGAGAAATGCCCCTCTTTGCTTTTCGAGAGAGAGATAGATAGAGTATAGTTGAGAGAGGGAGAGAGAGTGTGAGCCTCTTGCGTTGCTTGGTCGAGAGAGAGATTCCTCTCCTTCACCTGCTTCCTCTTCAAATTTCTCACCCCACACCATTTCTTATCACAATACCCTATTTTTCATCTCTTATCTTCCCCTTCATTTTTTCTCTTGCTCATATCTAACTTGATTCCCGTTGTCGTGACGCCTTGCATCCCCACAAGGGGAAACTCAGGCAGGATACAGGGTTTTTGATATTACCATCACTTGGGCAAATTAAATGGCATATGTTATCAACTTGGGTGTAGGCTATTGGGAAAAAATGTCTTGATTAACAATGCTTTGGTTGATATGCATGCCGATGTTGTGGATGGCAAGCTTTGATCAATATGTATGCTAATCATTGCTTAGTTTCATGGCATTGAAGAAGATGTGGTACTCGAAAACGATTGGCAATTCTTCAATTAATATGCAAGCCAAATGTTATGGTTGGCAATACCTTAGTTGAAATGTATGTCAAATATCGTGCTTGGCAAGGCCCTTTGGCGGGTATAAAATTGATCTCGGCACTAGTTTGGTTGATATCTTGGCCAATTGTTATGCTTGGTGATGCCTTAGTCAATATTCATGCTAAATATGGTGTACTTTAGAGAGCAATAAGTGCTTGAGGAGCATCTTATCCCGAATTTCATCTCTTGCAGTGCATTGATAGTGGGGTATGCTGTTACAGTTGTGCTCGATACTACCGTGAGATAGCACGTGCAAACAAAATAAGGGATTTATAATTAGGTACATTTACAAAAAAATGTACTTACATAAAGGGTTTTTTAATTGAAAACGTGAAAATTTTCATACCTAAGAGCTAGTTTTCTTACAAAAATGCATACATAAGGGGTACATATAATACTTGAAAATCTACAAGTAAGGGATTCTTTAAATACCTCTTGTTCACACGTGTTATATGCAATTTTTACATAGTGGACTCCCCGGGGGGCCGCCCGTCACAAAATTGGCCGTCCAATAGGGCTAAAAAGAGATTATAATATGAAAATGGGAGGGAAAAAAAAGGCCATGACACTAAAAAACTAAACAAGCAACGAACGAGAAAAATGATGCTCGCGTTGGACTGTGGGGGGCTCGGGATAAGTCGCCCATGAAGCAAAAATGCCTCAGCAATCCATGGAGCCCTTTTTCGATCTAATTGCATAGAAAATGTGCACTGCACAGATCCCACTACCACATCATCAGGAGTGAGCTTGTCGAACAACTCATCCAGTCATGATGGTTATAACCGTCGTTATGGTCTGTAGCATTATTACGCAATGATTTGCAGCCAAAATATACAAATTTGTGTACATTTATCTATTTTTCTTAGAAAAGTACAAAACATTTGATTAACATAATTTAGCATGCTTCACAAATTTAGAGAGAGAGAGAGAGAGAGAGAGAGAGAGAGATCAAAGAGAGATGAATGGACAACACGACAAAAAAAATTCATAACTTAAAGTATACTAAATATTTATGAATCATCTTCCAAAAGATCTCTACAAGAAGCATCATCCAATTCTAAGCCCATGGCTCCTAAATCAATTAAGGCAGAAATAGAAGTGGCGTTTGTGGATGTGTTGGCTTCATCATCTTTGAATTCTTCATCCTCCATCTCATCATCATCATCTTCGTGGAAATCATCCTCGCTAAGACTAAAGGCCATGGGACTTGAATCATCGATCTCTCTATCTCTCCTTTGTCTCCCCCCGTTCCAAAATAGTAGGTGGGAGAGGGTTGAAGATGGTCTCCACTTTATTATTGGTAAAAATGGTTCTCGTCCGAGGTGTTACGAGAACTAAAAACCAAAGTTTTGGTTGGTGGATTGCTAGGATATAGATTACCTACAGAAGAGAAGTTCAAAGTGAGTAACATTGGTATAATTAATGTTACAAGCAAATAAGGGTAAAGAAGGTAATCACTCACCTGCTCACAATTGCGTGGCAAACCTAAATTGTCATACCTCCCCGTGTGATGCACACTAGAGTCCACCATGTAGAGGCCATTCTCATGCCATCTAGACACATTTGCGAACCACTTGCACTCGCATATGAAGGTATAAAAGGTTCTAAAATTGATCTTTAGTATCCTTTCATTAGTACCACAGTACCTGGCTTCATCACCATCTATGTCAAAGTTTCCCATGATGGCACAGTCCATGGTGGTTTGACGGGCGTCGATGTGGTGTGTACGAAAGTGTCTACCCTTTGACCACATAGAGTTAAAGGAAAGGCACTATAAAATAGAAAAAAACATTTTATCAGTTACAAAGATAAAATCAAGAAAAAACTCTAGAATATGGTTTAAGTATATAAGTACTCTACCTTTGGTACGCACCCTCATGCATACTTCCATTCCTTGTCGGTGATGTCTTCTCCGTGTGCTTTTGCTTTCCTCATTCTCTCATGAATCCACTCTACACTCATGAGATCTGAGAAAAATGCAAGATGTCGAGGCATTGGGGGTGCCCTCCTGCCTCCATGTGCTTGCTTCCATGCTTTCCTCTCCTGCAAACGTCTTACCTTTGCCATTGTTCACAAGTCCACCCACTTGTTCATAACCTTTTCATTGAGGATGCAAAATTTATTGACCGCTCGGGATAGATCCATATCCATGTGAAATAATTTTCCATTTCCATTTGGCAAGTGTGAAGTCATCCTTGCATCCTCCTCATCTAACCACATGTGAAGCATTGAGGGATTCACTTGTGCCAAATACTCTAAAATGTAAACAAATTCCTCTTGCATGATCCATCCTTCGGCGATGCATGCCTTCAACTAGGACCAGAGCTGCACAAAATCTCTGAGAGTCTTTAAAAAAAACATCCATCATGCATGCGCTACTCCACATATAGCTATCTCCTCAACCATGTGAACCAAGAGGTAGATTTGGCTAAGAAGTTTGGATCAATGAAATACATTCTCAACACACGGTTTCCACGACAAGTGTTTGAGTAGCAAGGATGGCATCTATTTCAATTTCTTTGAAGCTTACAAATCTTTAAAAACACACAAGAGTATACTAAGTGCTTGTTGAGGATATTGTGTACATAAAAAAATTTAGTTGAGTGGAGATGTGGTGTACCTACCAAAATGAGCTGCCAATGAATGTAGAAAACTCACAGTAGTCATATGACAAGTGGGAGCAAAAGTCTCTTCATAATTTGTGCATTTTTGTTGTGCATAGCCTTTTGCAACAAGTCAAACCTTATAGCGATCAATCTCACCATCTGGCTTACATTTCAACTTGTAAACACACTTCGTACCAATGGCCTTTTTGCCAAGAGGCAAATCACATAAAGTCCATGTGTCATTTTCTATAAGTGCATCATATTTTAGCTGCATGGCAGCAATCCATTTTTTTGCATCCCGTGCTTCATCAAAAGACAGAGGTTCCTCAACATCACATAAGCTAGACACAGCCAAAAATAACAATCTGATGCATAAGATGCATGGCAAGAACCTGAATGAGTATGATTGGAATAAGGTGCATCCAATTTACTGTCATGCAAAGTATGCACCATCCATTTTGGACTACCTCTAGCTTACTCATTCTCTACCCTTTCCTCATCGAGTACATCATGTATAGCATAAGCATTTGCAACAAAAACTGATATACATGGATCATGGACAACAGGATCATAAGTGCACTCTTTACTAAAAGACCATTCCACATCAACATCAACATCACAATCTCCTTTCACAGAAGACCCAAAAATAGTTTCATTTGTAGTGGAACCAGCCTCTTTTGCCTTCAACTTAGGACACTGCTTGATCAAGTGATCATTAGCTTTATAATAATGCCAACGCATCTTTGCCCTTTTGACCAAAATTTCCAAACGAAGTGTTGCCAGCAGAATCATTAGGTACAGGTGCCTTTCCACTATTAGAAGAACCATGAGAAGTGGCTACATTGTTGTTATCACCTTTTCTTTGAGCACCAATGAGGGCTTATTCAATTGCAAACTATTTAGCCCTGTTTTTTCTAAAAAGTGACTCTTGCAATAGCAATGTATATAATGCATCAAGTACTTGGTAAGAATCTGGCAAGGCATCAAGAACAATCTGCACAAGGAAACTATCAGAAATGACTTCACATACAAAAATAAGTTTCTCATTTATATCCTTGACACCAGCAAGGAAAGTGTCCATTTCATCTTCCTCATGCATAATCTTCGACTCTAGCTCTTTACGCAGCAATGCAATTTTAGCATCATTTTAGCACCAACCAGAATATCCCAAATCTGTTTTGCAAATTTTAATGAATGAATGTGAGGAATAATAGTGTGCTTCATAGACAACACAATCAATGCATGATCCTGCACATTTCTTACATCCCAACAAGCTTGCTCAGCTATAGGCAAAACATCTAGCAGCAGCAAGCCTGCCACAAAACCTGCAACATCCTCAACATTGCATACATTCTCAAAACCATGACGTACATCAATGCCCTGCACAATATTTCAAACATCGTTTGACACAAGGACATGTTGCATCATGTAGGCCCACATAGGGTAATTGTCCCCGTCCAATCTATCCTCAATAGAAAACATCTTGAACACATGTTGTTGTCAGCCATGGAGAATGTATACGCCTAACGTGAAAACTACTCGAAAAGAGGAGAAACAAAGTGGGACCAACACATGGTATATAGCACTATATATAGAAGACTGTAAGGGACCTCTTATGCAAAAAATGGCAATGATAAAAACTCTGCACAAAATGAAAAAATTGCTTGTGCAATACTACCTATAGTGGAAACGGAGGCCGAAAAGAGTTCGAATCGAAATTTTGAGCAGTCTAAGCTCTACGAGCACTCCTGAAGTATTTGTCAATCTGTTGACGCTCACCAAAGCTCATTGAAATCTAAGAAAGTGAGTAGGTTTGTGCTCGCAATGCTAACGACTAATCCCAAGAGGACGCAACCTACTCTGATACCAATTGTTGGAATTAGGGTTGAAGGGAAACACACACAGCTTGGAGAAGACGAAGGAAGCTCAAGGCACACAATAGAGAGTGTATTACTTAGTGTGCAATGAAAAGATTAGTTAGCCTAGAGTGATGGACATATATACAATGAACGGGGGGAGAAACCTTCGTGCATTGAGGGAAAAAAATGCCACGATGGTCCTAAGTGTATTCACAGACATCACTACCACATGTATATAGTAACACCTACATATTGCAAAGACACTCTAAAGAGAATAAGAGAACACAAATGTACTAATGTGCACTCGACCACCTCTCTTTATATGTATGTAAAAAGGCTTTTGACTTTCTGCCTTCCTGCAGCACCCTAATCTCTTGAATTATCTTTGAGAAACTAGCTACATAGAGGTCTCACTTAAACACTCAACAATTTTTGGCCTACCAAACATGATGAAAGTAGTACCTCACAATTTGAGTGCAAATCATCAAACCCGAGCTTCACATCTCCTTCCCTCCTAGGAATAAATCATTCTTATAGAACCCAATCTTCCACATTCTCTAGATCCACTTGCATATTTTTCCTACCAGGCCACTAATCATCAGGCTCTATTTGAAGAGATGGGCTAGATCTTCACTTGCAATTCTACACCCGGAGCACCTATCTGATCCGATACCATGTGCCTGGACCTTTATGCCTATCAACAGGGCCCCCCAAAGCACCTTCCACAAAAAGATCTTCATATACGACGGCAGCTGAGGGTTCCATATGTTCTTTGTCATCACCACCCAACGATCTTCTAGCCATTGGCAGTTTCTTAGTGTCATTGAGTTGGAATTGGATAGCCAACATATGTGTGCACCTCTTAAAGTGTGTTAAGCATTGGAGTTATTTATTATTCACCTTTTGGGTAGCCTCTCTCCACTAAGTGTTTAAAGTTACACTAGCTGCTTTGGAGAGCCGAGGGGACCTGTGCGTGACAGATTTCTGAAAGTATCTAGTTAAATCCCTCCACTCCAGTGCCTCTGTAGCTCTATTGCACTTCTGCCACCATCTCGCCTGTTGTGCCGCCTAGTCTCAGGCAGGACCATCCTGGGGCTAATAGTTTGTCGTGCACCTTAATTCCTTTCCACTGACCACTTCTGAACATAGCTTAGCCTTGTCCATCATCTCCTTGGTCATAACAGCCCATGGCTGGTCTTGCTTTGCAATTGAGACAATGAATTGATCACTTTCACTTGACTTGATAAGGGAAGTAGCACATACTCCCATCTTCTCATTCTATTTTTGATATTTTCCATAACCCACTGAAATCTTTGTTTACGCATAATCTACCCCCAGGGGACTCCTAAATGTTGGACTATCTTTTCTTTTGAAACAATCTCATGTGTCCATACAAAAGGGTCAAAAGAATCGTTTTCGGACAGGGAGATCATCCTCGACTTCTCAATGTTGCATTTTGACCCCGAGGCAACAAAAAATGTTTGCACAATCTCCAGATCGTTCCTAACAACTTGAGGGAAAACCTTCAAGAAAAGAGGGAGTCATCTGTGAAATATTAACATTTGTACTCCTTTGCAAGCCAACTCTAGTAGATTTGTTTTTTTTTACTTGGCTGATTTGTGTAAGTGCAAGCTCTTTCTTTTCCTTCACTAGCGAGTTCAATTTTTTTCTCATAGCAAAACCCACAATATGTGGGTGAATATATTAGGTAACCAAAAAATAACATCAACAGACTTGCTCACCACGAGCCAGGCCATCACCAGAACCACCATAGATAGCCCCTCAAGAGACCAGATACATCGGCTATCTATTAGGGGAAGCGACCCCAAACAACAACAGACCATAGACCTGGGCTTTTACAGGGAGCCCATGGGAGCCTATACCCAATACAATAGGACAAGCGGCATCAAATACATATAAACTAGAGTGCTTTGTTAGCCTGTATAATCGGAAGTGGATAACAAACTGGTATAAAGATACAATTCTTCAAGGCGATTGCAATTAGAGAGAGCAAGCACTGAACAAGAGTATAGATCCGTAAAGAAGATTGTAGAAATGAAAGGTGTGTGTGTGTGCGTATGTGTGTGTGTGTGTGTGTGTGTGTGAGAGAGAGAGAGAGAGAGAGAGCGCTTATTATTTGTTTTGCACAAATCTTGTTACGCCAAGTGAGTGTAAGTGACTGAAACGACTTGATGAAAATAGTATGCCAAAAGTTGATGAATTAAGAACGGAACTTTGAATGTAGCATGCAATGACTTCTTTCCAATGAAATGGACAAAACTTCTGTGGAGAAGAGGAGGAGGACTATATCGGTAAGATGCTCTTCAAAGTTGCACGTGTGGGTAACTGGTTGACAGAGAAATAGCGCGAAACGAATTGTTTAGCTGACTGAAGGTGGTTGGGGACAACATTAGAGTAATTTAATTCTATAGTCTCGAGTAGGCCGAGTACATCCGCAATCTGCACGAACAACATACAATGGTGTTTTGTGGAGCAACTAGCTAGCACGCGATGTCGATGGTGATTTATCGAGTGAGTGTATTCCAAGTGATGTAATGAGGATGCCATGGGGTAGGTGGTTGAACTAGCCATGGAATGAACTCACTCCATTTATGCATGTAGTTTCTGAGCACCCGCTCTTGCAAATTTGGGTAAAGACAGTATTGCAACTTATACATTGCAGTCACAAATTCTGGTTGCTGCTCAATCAGATCGGTTGGAATCAGCCTACCTATTCTAAACTGAAAAGAGAAAGAATTTAAATGAAAGCAGTTGATAAGTTGTCATGTCTGTTATAGTTTGAATGGAAACAAAAAGACATTGTTGTAGGGAATGGTCAAAGTTATGTGACAAAGACAGTGAGCAAAACGATGAAATAAAGACGGCAGTAGTTTGCAGCTATATTTTCTTGTGATTTTTCAAAAAATAATATATTCTCAACCTTGGTGGATGTCCGGAACAAACATTATAACCTAATGCAATTGTTGTTTTGTGTTGTTAATATAGAAATGTTCTAAGTTTCTAGCTTTATGTATATTGGTACTAGTTGCTACAATGATAATTTCAAAATTGTCCTCGAAAGGAATATGTGTCTACATGTCCGCTCGCATTCTCTTCAAAGGATTGCGCTTGTGCTGGCCAATGCATTTATGGATGCTATTCGTAACTCCGATATATCTCCTATCGTTTTTTGTGCATCGTATACTGTAGACTATGTATTCTTCCTGCGACGTTGCTTTTTCTGGGGTGGAAGGACGATGCTTGTCTCTGGTTGTTGATGAGTGTCTAAATCTGTAGTCCATGCAGATTGGTTAGGTAAATTAAAAAATGACGGTGCTACGGAGAAATGAATGGAAGCTAGTGATACTTGTTATCCATACTTGCCTTGGTCTGTTGTGACTAGCTCGTATGGGGAGGCTGGTTGACCGTAATTTACTGCCATGTGTTCACTGTAGTGTCATGCTACCTTCTGGATTGTGATAGGTGGATTAGTTGTGTCGTGCGTGTGGTTTGCCGAATTCATGAAATTTGTCAATATAGCAGCACATTTTTCTTGAGTAGCTTTTGAAAGTTCAGCCAAATCAATGTTGTAACCAAACCGCAGCTGCTCCACCACGTACAATGTAATTCCTTCAGTTTTTGTCTCGAGGAGTTGTTGTGCTTCAACATTACGCAACATACTCTCATCATCCTCGTACTGGATATCAAGGTCTTCAAGTATTTGCTTCATGAGACCTGCAAGATGTAGGAGCAAGCTGGTTAGCACAACAGACAGAAGGCATTATATTTTTCTTTTCTAATAGTACCTGTTGTCACCTTGTCTGTGTTTGGTGTGGCCATCTTTTGGTCTAGAGCTTTATATCTTGTGTTGCACTTATTCATGAAGTTGCGATGCTCTTGAAAAGTATGGAACCCCTCAATATACGCATGGGGTTTCTCGCCTGCTTAATTAGCCAATCTCATGTGCTTAGTCGTGAGGTAAAATCTCTTAGGTTGTGTCATTGGTTGCGTTTCCTTTGTGTTGTTTGTGTATTGCTTGAAGAGCTGCACAATAAGATGAGTGATTGATTCGTATGTGTATGCACAGGCAGATGCAAGATCAGACAAGCGTGCAAAATGTATTGTGTTGTGATCCATTGTTGGATTTAGTTTCCTGCACGTAAAAAAAATTATTTTGATGATCTCTTACAGTATTTTTGAAGCATAAGATCCGACAAACATTTAAACACTAGTGAATGAAGTGAGGAAAGGAAGAGTAGTAAATTTACAAAAGGTGGATCACAGTGAGCAGGGGTGATAGGGAAGATGTCTCAGCAACGAAACATAATGAACATGAGAAGTCGACAGAAGAGAAGATCAGCAGTTGAACAAAAAAATTTGCTTTGTATAAAAGGCAGTTACAAGGCGATTCAATCTGTTTAATAGAAAAAGGAATTGATACTGAAGAGGGGGAAGGAAACTTTCACGTTTAGATGGTCAAAAATCTAGATGGTGTGAACATCTCTGGTGTAGGGAGCTCTAGTAAATGTAGCCGGGTTCGCTTAGTGACGCGTGACAGCATCACGTATAGAAGGCCATGGGCGAAAACTTCTTTTACAATGAGCAAAACATTGGTGTTGATTGTTGTGCCTTGGGACTTGTGTCTAGCCATAGCATAGACGAGAGCTATTGGGAATGTGGATTTATGGTACCAGTGCCCATTGAATGTCTTTCTGCAATGCTTAGACCGTCGAAGTGTAAGTTCCTGTTTGGATGTTTCCAGTGTGACTTTGATTGCTTTGACGTTGAGGCGGTCTGGGGCGGGCAACAAGAAGAGTGGCCTCCAAGCACTCTTCTAGGCTCCCATGCTGCTCAATTGGGTTGGGGTTGGAAAAAACAACAAACACACACACAAACCCGCAACCTAACCCTACACAAATTTGGGGCACCACCTAGTTTTGGATGCGAACTAGGACGCGTAGAGAGAGAGAGAGAGAGATAGTGCTCGGGATGCTTTGAAACGTATCGGCAATGATCAAGAAAACACAATTATATATGTGAGAAAGAGAGAGAAGGGGGAGGGGGTGTTTGTTGCACTAACACCTTCTTACAAATCTGTCATGACCAATCAAAGTGATATTAGTATTTGTTCAACATAGCTTGAGTAAATTACACCACAACACATCACAAGAAAAGCCATCCCACTCACTGTCTTAAGGCCAAGGGAGTCCTCTCCACCCTGTCGCCCTCTTACAGTATGTGGGATTTATGGCTAAATTGATGACAACACTAGAGACAAGCTATCAAGAACTTAACAAAAAAAACACCAAGACACTTACACATCATTGTTGTCCATTACTTCACGTGGGAAGAGAGACAAAGTATCCAAGCTTAGTCCAAATCCACCCTCCTTGATTCAGCAAATGTTGGGCTTACACTAGTAGGAGAAATGATAGATTTCCTACTCTCAATTGAGTGATCACTCTCTCTCTTACAATGGCATAGAGTTCCCTTGCTAATCTCCTATTACAGCACATGCACATGCATAAGACTCAAGAGCTCTTTCTAGAGAGGTTGAGCTTGGCTTCTCAAGCTATAGCACAGTGCTCTTGCTTATGGCTCCCCCCTTTTTGTGCCAGCTAACACCCTCCTTTTATAGCAATTTTGAAGGCTAGGGTTACTCCTCTAACCATGGTTGGGTTAGATTTTCAGCAGTTTATCTAATTTCTTTTGCTTGGAATTATCAAGAAGTTGGTGGGGAAAGAGAGAGGAGAGAAATGGAGGTGATAGGACTTTTCATAGTGGGTTAGTGTTAGTAGAGTTAGTATTAATTTACAAATGGAATTGGATATTTACAATGGGAGTATCCATGTAGGATACAAATGAGGAGAAAAACTCTTAAGAGGTAAGAAAAGGTGGATTTCTTACAAGGTTGATGCTCCAAGTGTCTTGAGTAGGGCCAATTTTGACTCTTGTTGACGGTCCACTAGCTTTGACGGTACATTTTTTCTCCACTCTTGACCTTCCTTGAGAGACAAGGTAATTGAAGCTGAGTAATCAATCACCATGATGCTGTCTTTTAAGAGAAGAGGCTGAATTTTGTGGTTTTTTTGATAGATATGGGTAATTTGGAGGAGGAAAAATGAGACTAGGTGGTCAATTTTGGAATGGAATTGTGTGTGGGAGGTATGAGTTTACCATGGTTTCTCTTATTCTTCAAGGTTGAGGAGAAGGTGAGTAGGGTGCAGAGAGGAGTGGTGAGAGAGGTGGGAATGATGAGTGGAGAAGTGTGTGTGAAAGAAGAAAATGATAAAGTGGAAGAGAGAGTGTGGCTGCATAGCATGGGAAAACTGGGGTCCACTAATAAAATCATAGCTCACAGCTCGTAGCTCAAAAAAATATGAAAAAATTTGAGGCAAAAGTTCAGCCCACGAGCTACAACTTTTGTTTGTATCACCTTTTCAAATTCGGAGAGCAAGTGAACTTTAAAAATTCAGCAAAACCGACCGTTTTTTTCCACCTCACAAGGTCCTTGTGGGGTCCTTCTTTGGATGATTCTTTTGAATACCTCCAAGAGTGAGCCCTCCATAGTGCATGTATGCATGCCACCTACCCTTGACCTTATTTGGTGGGTCTATAATTGAAGATATTGTTGAGATCATGATATAAGTGAATAGTACAACTAAGAAAATCAAATATTGAGGGGTCTAAAAAATATGTACATGTCAAATATAAATAATATAAGTGGAAAAAATATAAAGGGGTCAAAAGAAATCTCTTTCATTATGAGGCTACCATAAAAAGATAAATATTTTTGGTGTTCTAATTTTTTAGAAAAAAAACAAAATAGATGTAGGAAGGGAAAAATCACAATAGTGAAAAAAATAAAACTAGTTTTTTTGGAAGCTTACATGAAAATATTTCTATATGGAATAAAGAGTATGAAGAATGGTAAGAAAAATTGTGGTAATGGTGAGACAATGTACAGAGCATAAATAACACACACCTAGGTAGAAATATTTAAATAAATACCAAAATAATTATGAAAAAATCTTTTATTTAGGCCCTATATACAAAGAAATATTTACACACAAAGAGGCCATAATATACTTTTATTTTTTATTTTTTATTTTTTTTTGGCTCAACTAGCCCAGTGACTAGCTAGCTGAGGGTTTTTAAGAAGATATGGGAAAAGCCCCCTAACTCACACACGCCTATGTACAGTGAAATGGTAGGGATAGCCATAGCGTTTGGGTGAATTTGGTAGGGTGAGGTAACTTACTGTGGCAATTACAAAGAGCCGAAAAACGGCTATCAACGCCTCCTTCTTCATCTTGGAGGATTTCTTCTACACGACATATTGATCTATTGGCTGCTCCAATTGTTAAGTCTATGTTCTCTGTTATCAGCACCTTTGCTCCTTCTGCTATTCTGTCAATTGTATGGAAGTCGGGATCTTCAAGCCATGCTTGGAGCTCAGGGACGTTGTGTGCATTTGTTTTGAGGCCGATTTGAATGATGTGACTATGCCAATGGAAGCGTTCCAAGAGAAGGTTATTATAATATTGAACGGCACTCTTGTGTGTACAAATGATTGTCATATTCCTATCCATGTGTTTCTCTATTTGATCCTTATTTATGATGCGGTCACCGAGCGCATCGTGGATCTCTTTCTTTGTGGGGAGCTTGACTCTTATTGTATTGAGGAACTCTATGAAATGTTGAGATGTAGAGAGAAAGAGAGAGAGAGACGAGACAAGAGACACACCATATACGCTCCCAAAGACTGATTCATATTGAGGACAAGATACAAATATATAGGTGAGACCAAGTTGAGTAGAGTGAGCCATATATAGCTCCAACACCCCCACTCAAACAAAGGTCTCTAGCTTTGGATGAAAAAACCCTTGGGGAGTTCAAGGGAAAAACCCAAGCCCCTATACAATGTGAAAATATGAATCAGCGATGATGATGTGAAAGTGAATTGTGCATCTATGTACAAATATTCAAGTGACTTAGAGATCACAATGTGCAAATGTGGAGTGTGCATAGTGCATGGTACCTAAAAGATTACAATGTCATATGTACAAAGCTATTACAATAGCAAAGAAGCTAATCTAGAAAGAGTGAGGTCGAAGCAACTCCAAGCTCCGAGCGCAAGAGGATGAAACGTGACTCGTTAAGGCCTTTGGTCAAAATGTCTGCAATCATCTGGTCACTTGAACAGTGTTCAACCATAATGGTTCCTTTGCGTACTTCATACCTGACATAATGATAATGGACAGCAATGTGCTTTGACTTATTATGTTGAACATAGTCTTTTGCAAGACTAATAGCACTTTGGTTGTCACACCGCAAGAGTGTGCTAGAAAGAGGAGAGTGACCAATATCAACCAGCATTTGTCGAAGCCAAATCAACTCACGAGCTGCAAGTGATGCCGCAACATATTCTGACTCAGTTGTAGAAACTGCAACACAACGTTGTTTCTTGCTAGTCCAAGAAACAAGACAACCATTTATAAAGAAGCAATTTCCACTAGTAGATCGCATAGATAAATGTGAGCTTGCCCAGTCTGCATCTGTGTAACCCAAAAGAGAAAGAGATTGCATAGAATCCGATGTGAGTTGTCGTCGATAGACTAAACCAAAATCTGTAGTGCCTTTCAAGTATTCAACACACGCTTTGCAGCAGACCAATGCTTAAGAGAAGGACATGCAAGATGTTGTCCAAGATAATTAGCAGCAAACAGAGTATCAGGACGAGTGTTCATGCCAACAAACTGAAGACATCCAATCAAGTTAGCATAAGATTGATTTGTGACAAGTTGACCGCCATTGTCAGAAGTGCTCTTCGTAGAGCTTGCAAGACAAGGTGTGTTGGCTGAATGTACAGATTCCATACCAAATTTTTGAATAGTATCTGCAATAAACTTTGACTGTCGAAGGAATAAAATACCTTTTGTACGGTTCCGTTGGATTTGAATGCCAAGACACGAGTGAATCTCTCCAAGATCCACCATATCAAATGCAGAAGACAATAACTTTTTCACTTGCTGAAGAAATCCCAAATCATTGGAAACAAGTCTGGTATCATCCACATAAAGAGCAAGAATCACAAAACTGCTACCTTGGCGTTTTATGTATAAGTTGGGGTCTGACGAGCAAGAGATGAATCCTTTAGAGGTGAGAAAAAGATAAATTTTGTATACCAGGCTCGCGAAGCTTGTTTGAGACCATATAGTGCCTTATGGAGTTGAGCAACAAGGTCTTCTTTACCTGGAATAACAAACCCTTCTGGTTGTTCCATATAAATTTCCTCTTCCAAGTCACCATTAAGAAAAGCAGTTCGCACATCCATTTGATGAGCTTCTAAATCAAATTGAACAGCAAATGCCAATAAAACTCGAACACTTGTAATGCGAACAACTGGTGAAAAAGTCTCTTGATAATCAACACCAGCTACTTGGGAATAACCTTTTGCAACTATACACGCCTTGAACTTGTCAAAAGATCCATCTGCTTTTACTTTTGTCTTATACACCCACTTACATTTAATAGCTGTATGACCAGGAGGTAATTCAGTTAGTATCCATGTACCTTTAGAGATAAGAGAATCGTACTCTGCTTCCATAGCCTCTTGCCATTGATCCTTTTGTGGTGAAGAGATAGCTTCATCATAAGTAATTGGATCTTCGGAAGTAGAAAAAGCATTATCAGCAATATCATCATCATAAACATGACATGAGCCATGTTCAAAATCAATAGGCAGATCAACAAAAAAATCAATATCATCATTGGCGACATTCGGAATGGATGGTTGTGAAGAGGAAAGTTGCTCTACAGAAAGAGTTTCATCTTCTGAAAGAAATGGAAAAGCTTGAAGCAATGATTTAGTATCATCAGAATCATCCATGGACCATGAGCCTCCCATAAGCTGTTCGTTAAAAGTAGCATCACGATTCACAATTACTTTCTTGGAGGAAGGGTCATAGAATTTGTAGCCTTTGGAAGTGTCAGAATATCCAATAAAAATAACTTTAAAACCAGGAGCATCAAGCTTTGTTCGTGTTTCTTTGGGAACATGAATATAAGCAATACATCCAAAGGTTCGAAAATGAGATACAGAAGGAATGTCACCTGTCCATGCTGTGATGGGTATCTTACTAGAGGGTGCAGTAGTAGGAAGATGATTCTGAATAAATACTGCTGTCAAAGTAGCTTCAGCCCAAAAAACACGAGATAAGCCAGAATGAATCAGCATACATCTTACAGCATTGAGAATAGTGCGATTCTTTCGTTCAGCAACACCGTTCTGTTGAGGCGAATATGGAATAGTGTGTTCATGATGAATGCCACTGTCAGCACAGTAACTCACAAACTCTCGAGAAACATATTCGCCTCCATTGTCACTACGAAGCTTCTTAAGGCGACGACCAGTTTGAAGTTCCGCAGCCTTGTGGAATTGTTTGAAAACAGATAAGGCTTCAGATTTTTGTCTAAGTAGAAATACTGTCGTATACCTTGAGAAATCATCAATGAAAGTAATGAAGTAGCGATATTGTGATCTCGAAGAAGGTAGAGGTCCACATATATCAGTATGAACAAGATCCAATATGTCATGAGAATGAGTTGTATTTGAAAGAGGAAAGGGTTTGCGATTGTGTTTCCCAAGAGCACAAAATTCACAAATTCCCATATGAGGATGGACTTTAAGATCCATGCCATGAACAAGATCACGACGTTGAAGATCAAGGAGTTTTGAGAAATCGGCATGAACAAAACGGTGATGCCATACTTTGCAATCATGATCACCTGGAGCAGTGACAACATTTGCTACAACATCGTTGAGAGAAAGTTCAAACAAATTACCATTTCGAGGAGCAGTGGCTATAGTCTGTCCATCTTTCTCAATTCGGCATTTGGTATGATCAAATCCAACAAACAGACCAAGATCAACAAGTCTAGCAAATGAAAGAAGATTACGTTGAAGATCTGGTACATGTAATACTCCTCGCAAAATTCGAGTGGAAGAAGATAAGGTACCAAGATATAAGTCTCCAATACCCTTTACTTGACAAGTAGTATCATCAACAAGATAAACAACACGTTGAACTGGCAGTGGATGATAGTTATGGAGCCACTTAGACTGATATGTCATATTTCCTGTAGCACCAGAATCGACAATAAAAAGTGATCCATCGCGTACATGAAGTATTCTGTCTGGAGCAACTGAACATAGGACGCAGCTTGTTTCTGGTACAATGTTGTTTCGATGTTCAGTAGCATATGCTCTATTCCGATCTCTGTCGAATCGACGCTTATAGCACATATGAGTGGGATGATCAGATCGTCCACAATATTCACAAGAAGAAGAAGAAGAGTCTCTAGATAAACGTGGTTGTTTTGTGGTAATATTGTGTTCTTCATCATATTGACGTGCCCAACAATCATCTTCAGTATGGCCATTTCTGTTGCAGTAAGAACATTGCTTATTAGGAAATTTGAGACGAGAGAAAATATTACCGCGACGGCCACCTCTGCGGTTTCCTCGTGAAATGGACACCTTCGAGCATAAAAAGCCCGTTCCATCTGTTGTGACTCAGTCTCCTCGTGTGAAATCATAGCTGTATCATGACTAGCATTACGACGTTCTTGACGTTGAGAGTATTCAATTAAAGACATGCAGGCTTGGTCGAAATCAAGACCATCTTTATTAGAGAGAATATAACAATGTTATCATAAGAAGAGTCCTTCACCGTATCAAGGAGAAGTGTAATCAGTTGCTTTTGTGGAACAGGATCACCGGCAGCAGCAAGTTGATTAATAATAGATTTGAAAGATTCAATATGTCCCGTCATGGTAGTACCAACTTCATATTGTAACTTGTTAAGCAACCCTCTCAAATAAAGTATTTCTGTGACAGATTTCTTCTGAAAGTTTGCAATAAGGTACTTCCATACGTCGTGGAAAGTAGGCGCGCAGTTCGTACATATCAAGCAAAAGGAAATCAGTAAGAGCAGAAAGAATATACCAACGAGCTGCTTTATCACGTCGTTGCCAATCCGTATAGGCAACATTCCAATCTTCAAATATAGGTCCTTCAGTGATAAGCACGTTATCATTATCCATATCAACAGGCTGAGGCGGACAAACACGATTTCCAAGAACAACATTGGAGAGTTCATCGCCTTCAAGAATTAACAACATCTTTGCTTTCCAGCCTGGAAAACCTTGACCTTGGAAAGGAGGAACAGAACGCTGGCCAGAAGGAAAGCCGTTGACGAGAATATTCATAGCCATATCTTGTTGCGAGAAGACGTATAAGATAAGATCGCAGAATTTGCACACCATATATGGTGAAGGCCGCAATTGAGAATGAGAGAGATATGAGGACTCCGTTCTGTCAACGATAAACGTAAGAAGGATGCTCAAGGAACTTCCAAAGATGTGAGAGACGTCACCCAAAAAGGGCAGGGTAAAGGAGACGTTAATAATAAAAGAGTCCTCAAAATAGAGTGGCGTGAGACGCAAGATTGACAGCCACAATATGAATAGCAAAAAGCTAAATCTTCTCAAAAAAGTTAATGCCAAAATAAGAAAAACGATCGCGGACGCTTCACGAAGAAGTAGGACGAAGAAAGCTGCGTCAAGCTCAATTGCAGTAAAAACAGCATAACTTTCTGCTGCGAACTCCGATTGACGCAAACCTAGAACTCAAATCGAAGAGCTCGAGGAGACGAAAAAGTTTTGGATGAAAAGTGCCATTGCACTACGCTCCATTGCGCTTTTCCCGTTTCTCCAAATTTTGAGCAGAACAACAAGAAAAATTGAGATGAAGTTCAGGGTGTCATCAACAAGAAAACGTAATCAACGATTAGATTGATTAGCAATAAACGTCACACAAAACACTAATCATATTCTTCTTAACACAAAACAACCACAATTAACAAGAATCAATGCTCAAAAATAAAATTTGTAGCAATTTTTGAATCTTACATGCAAATCGCATACACATACTGTTTTGTCACCATGAATTGAATCGGCGCATGATCGTTACAGCTCTGATACCATGCTGAGATATAGAGAGAAAGAGAGAGAGACGAGACAAAAGACACACCATATACGCTCCCAAAGACTGATTCATATTGAGGACAAGATACAAATATATAGGTGAGACCAAGTTGAGTAGAGTGAGCCATATATAGCTCCAACATGAAAGAGATATCTTTTGCATGGCGCAGTGAGCAAGACATAATGTACGTAGTAGCAGTGGACCAATAAGTGGAGCTTGTGATGTGGCATGAGTAGCACTGATCACTTTTATGTCTGCATACTGGTGGCAATTGTGCCAAATCACTGAACAAGAAGACCTTTTTATCTTTGAATGGGTCTAACAGTGTGCCGTTGGTGACATTCACAATTTGTCGTACTATGAGATCAAAAGTTTGCTTTGTCAACATAGAAATCTCGTCTATGATAATCGTGTCTGCCTCTTTAATACTGACGTATCTGTCATCAGTTTCGGAGATTGACAGGGGATATTGTTGCGTTCGCACTGGTATCTTGAATTGGTAATGGACAGTTGTTGCGATGCTGCTTAACCTCGTGGATGTTGCACCAGTCGAAGCAGCGACTGTGACAGTTTTTCCTTGCATTATGAGTTGGCTTGTGATATATCTTATGAGGAAGCTTTTGCCACTCCCAAGAGTGCCTGTGATCACATGCAGTCCACCCTTTGCTGCTGTAAGCTTCTTATAGATCTCTGCTTGTTCCGATGTCAGTGATGCGTTTTGGACGTTTTGAAGCTCGTTTAGAAGGGCAGAGATACGAGATGACGTGTCCTATTGCTCGTAGTCTATTTGCACATCTGGAGATTAAAATGAGGCAGTCTTTGTTGAGGATGTCTTCTATAGTATCATGTTGTGAAATTGGTGTGTTTGATCTGTCGTGAGCATATTTCGTTGTGTGTACTCTGCGATGTACATCTCAAGATCCTCATCTATCAATATCAAATTTCTAAGTTTGCACTCAAGATAGTATGACCTGGACGTGTTCTCTGGTGAGAGCAGCTGGGATTTGTTTCTGAAGGTGATGCTCTTTAGCACCATGTTGTAAAAGAAAGCCTCCGGATGCTGCCCTGGGTGAAAGTCTGTGAAACGGACCAGTCGGTGTTGCCGCTGCAGTGATTGGCCGTAGGTATTCTCCTTTGAAATACTTTTTTTCCTTTCTTTTCCCTTTGTCACTATGTAATTCTTGTGGAAGTCGTAGAATGTAAGCTTCTCCAGAGTTTGTGGTCGTGCGCAATACAAATCAACAGGGTGCAGCACGACATCATTGTTGTGAGAAATGATTCGTTGTCGTAGTGCCGGGGGTGATGAGTCGACGTATTGGATGCTATCGCTCTTTGAAATGATTGGGATTTTCCAAATAATTTAATGCCACTTCTGTTGCTGAGATAGGTTTCGACAGTAAAGAGGCTAAGATCAACTTCAATTTTACACTGTCAAGGCCACCTAGGCCTAAGCGCTCTGCATCTTCTGAGCGGATGTTGAGATGGCCCATTGGTTCAGTTTTGAGTGTATACTTCAAGAGGTAGTAGGACAGCGATGAATTGGTGACCCGCTGTATATTCATATGTGCACCCCATAGCAAGAGCAGTGTAGGGTGGTACGGTACGACATTTCTCTCTTCATGCCGGGGCCTAAAGTATTGCCATCTGTGATTTTGTTTGTTGAAGACTGGGTTTGGATTTGGCTGCGCATGAAATGGAAACCCGTGTTTACATACTCCATCTCTTTGACCGTGGTAACAACTTGTACGACACTTGTGAAGTTGTTTCCTAAGTACGAGTTCTCGGAGCCTGCGTACTTCTGGCAAAAACCACAGAGCCAGTTTCTGTCGGGATATATGCAGCAATTTCAGGAGATAGTTGCTCTTTGTCTTCTTCATGGATCCACAGTATGACATGAGCATGCAATGATCCTCTATTTTGGACCTCATATCTAACCAAGTGGTGTTGCACACGGCCCAACACACCTTTCGCAAGTATATATTTGGACATAAGCATTTGGAACTTAGAGTGGAAGGTGACGGCGCATTCGATTGGGCAGTCTGTCCAAGTGAAGGAGGCGTTCAACTGACGTGCAATTAGCTCGATTGTGTCAATCTCATGCCATCTTGTGTCTGTGACCTCATCGACAGTGAAAGTTAAGAAGAAATCAGGCATTCCCCATTCGTCCACCATTGCTATCAAGTCCTTTAGGTTCTTGCGGTGCCACGAGCAGGAACCTGGCATGCTGGAAGGGGTGTTGTACCGAAGCACATGTCTCACAGTATCTTCGTAAGTTGCTGTATGATTGGCCCTCTTGTAGTTGTCAATGTTCTTTTGCAACAAGCTCGTGTGTGTATTGTTAGCCAACATAAGTGCCTGCTTTAGTTGGTACATTATGAGCAGGTATGGCTTGTACAAGGTGTAAACGGAGAACAGAGTCGATGCACGTATCTTTACATATATACTGAAGTTGATTTTACCATCATACTCGCCTTTCCCAAAAGGGAACAAGAATGGAAACGCTGCCGTCTCTATTGTGATGTCGTTCACAGAGCTTGATGCGACAGGCATGCGTTGGGCTTGAAAGTAACTATTCTCTACGTCTCAAGCAATTGTTGACGGCCATGGAGCTACAGAGAAGCAAATTCTTAAGTATCTCTAGCGGTGAATGCTCTTCTCCTGCCTAGTTCAACGATGTTTTCGATGATACCAAACATCAAACTTGTGTCAAGATGCGCCATCAGTGAAAACAGTGCGTTGTCTTGTTGTTGTTGAATGATCTTGCTCACACTATCTTAACTTAGTATGCAGAGGCCAAGTTTCTTATTCGGTCGTTTAACCATCGACATATACTTCTGTAGTATGAAGTTGTTCTCAAGAATGAATGCATGTATGTCTACCACTTTTGATGTAGCTAGGGCTTGCTCTGTGAAGGTTGTTCTATGCTCTTTACTCCATGATAGCAGAGGGTTATCTAATATTGAACGTATGTCTAGTGTACCTAGCTCGTGCAATTGTTGTCACTGTTTAGATGGCATTGACAAATTTGTCAATGACGCTCAGTAGTTGTATGTGAAGCTGATTTTCGTTCAATATTCTTCTTGTGTATTCTGAAAGTAAGGGCACACAATATCTGCGACGTGCACTTAAGTTCTCACAAGTAGAGCACTGCACCCACTGCGTTTCTATGTGTGTAGCCTGTAAGCTGGATACCAATAGACTGCTAGCAAACATTGCAATCGATGTCTCGGCTGGAGCTCAAGTACAATCAAAAGAGGCATTTGTTTGGATGAAAACTACACCACAAACAAAGCATATGCTTAAAGGTTGAATATCGTTGCAACGTCTGAACTCCATCGATATATTAAATTGACAATATCAATCCATGATTGTGAGCATGGTAGAAATCTAGCCTTCTTCTTGATTGAAGTGCGAAGTCTCGCTTTCGATCTGTTGGGGTGTATTCTACGCTTTCGGTGATGGTCCATTGAAGGCTTAAGTCGGACTCAATCTTAATGATTCAATGTGATGAGAACCTTGTGATATTTACTTACTAGTCATGTCTAAGCAACGGACAGTTCAAGTGTTTGAAACAACCATGTACCTGGTGCTGGATTGTGCTGTTGCGGGGTTTCGACCTAGGAAGAGACAAGCGATAGCTGATTTCCTGAATGTCCCTTGCACAGAATAAGTACAAAGCGCTAGAAAAGTAATAGCACAATGTTTAAAGTTCTGAGAGTAATCTAATTATTTATATGTGTTCTTTACTTATTATGTTATAGAAAAAAAAAACGTGCTGGTATCCCTGCACGAGAGAGTTTGCACAGTCCTCCCTAATTTTTATAATACAAGGGAACGTGCCATTCTCACGACAGCATGCAATTTTCGGTGTGTTCCTTTTTTATGTGTCCTCAACGTTCAAGATTAAAATGTGGCACTTTTTACTCATCGCACGCTGGAATATGTCGCCGTTGCAAATGAAGAGGAGATTTGTCTAAGTTTCTCTTGATCTATTTGCAGTGAAACACGGTAGAGTTAGGCCATAAATAGTTGCGCCTGCAGAAACGAGCTGAGTAAGGTAGTTGAACGTGGGCATACACACAAAGCTGCTACAATTGCCAGTGAGACCCCTTTATCCTCAGCATGGACATCCCCTACCCGTGCATAATAACTCTCCCCTCCTAGACGTTGCACAAGGTGGACATGGTCTCAAAACATCAAATTAGTTATCCATGCAAGATGCACTAGCAAGTAATGAAGATCTACAGGACAATTGGCAGCATTGTGAAATGAGTAATCACCAAGCAAACAATTAGAGATGATAAGAGAGATTTGCTAGTAGTGTTGTGCGCTGTGACTAGCCCTGGTCTGCTAACGCCATCTGTGTACTCCATGACCCTCGAGGTCCTCCAACTACTCCTACCGACAGCATGCAGTAGATCGTATTGCATCAACGCTACTACCACACCCTGCATCATCGCCACAAACCCTGGAGCATTAAATTTTTGAGAGAGTACAAAGTGGGACAACAAATTGCGCAAGATCTTATTGGAAAAGCCAACAATGCATTGTCACTCAGTTGAGCCCCTTAGAGCTCCTACGTATCCACAACGAAAATCACCTACACTTGCATGTTCACGACTACTCTAGAACAAGAACGCAAGAAGTAGATTTCGAGAGTATTGCTCTTTGTCGAGTTGCTGGCGCGGGTTCAAGAACGCAAGAAGTAGATTTCGAGAGTATTGCTCTTTGTCGAGTTGCAAGCCCGGACTAGCTCTGTGACACCTTGATTTATAGAGCCTCTTTGTCATCCGAATCGCCTTACCAGCCTTTGAGCATCTTGACATTGTTTATGAAACCAAATCTAGCTATGTGGCACCTTGATGAGACGTGTGTTTTATTTAATCTTAAATTCACCATCCGATGGAATTCTTGAAGGCCTCCCATGGTTCCTCTAAGGGTGCCAAGCTCTTCTTCCTTTACGGTGCTGCCTATGCCGCTACGGAAGGTTGGATTGGAGTGAATGTGGAGCCCAGGTCAAGCCCGCCAAGCTCTGTTTCCTTTACGGTGCTGCCAAGCCTGGCCCGGACTGTGGAGCAATTGTGGATAAGAGAGAGAGAGAGAGAGAGAAAACCTGAAGCTGCGAACTGTCAACCTACGACAATGAGCCTGCTGTCAATCCTGCGAACTGTCAACCTGCTGTCAAACTGCCTGTGGAGAAGATCGATGGAACTACGTTTTTTTTATTCTGCTTGTTTGCTGCGTTTGACGGCGCTGTTTATTTTAGAGCTTTACAACGCGTCGGCGCTGTTTTCTTTAGACCTTTACAGGGAGACAGGCTGCAGCCACGATCAAGAGAAGCAAGAGGCAAGCTACCCTCCGCTACCACGGAAGCACTCCACCTGCAAGCACCTCCTCCGAAGGAAAATTGCCAATAACGCTGCATAATGGGTGGGGCCCGAGGTCCCCATCACTGGCCCGAGAGGGCCTAGGTCGCGATCAACAAAACTGAGTCTGATCACCAGATTAAAAATTGAGCCTTTACCCAAGAAATCATCGTTGAACTGTCATCACGAACCGATGACATATACCACACCGCAGGCTAGTGTGGGGGCTAAACCCCACTTGCTCCCACCAAGACACCAACCAGCTGCACTTCCTACCTCAATAAATGCTTCATCCAACCTTGTCAGACTTGGACCAGGGCAATCGCCAAACCCCCTGTGCTATAAAAAAAACCTACACTGCAAGGGCAAACCGCTCCCCATGGATAGCAAGGGCAGGCTGGGAGCACAGATCCAGGAGCTCCCCTGTCCGTCAACCAAAAGATACACTATCCAAGGCAACCCACTCACGGAGCAGCTCATGTGTACATCTGCATCGTGAAGCTAAGGTGGCCCCTGGACCGCCAATGAGGGCCCCCACCTCGGTGCGACCCGACCAGGGCAGGCGTCCGAACCTCGCGACTACTCCCCTGTTCGCAGCTCTCAAAGCAGGGTAGCGTTTTTCATAGCAAATCTTCTTTTGTTTTGACGTTAGATTGTCTTTCATAAATCTATATCCTCCTAAGTTTCATTTTAGAAAGGAGTGTAATAAGATCCATAAGACATAAGTACATCCAGAGTTTCCCTATGACACCCCATATGCCCGCAGAGAAATGATCTTATTGTATGTATGTAGGATGGTATGTAGGATGAAATGTAATGTGGGAGAGTCTCCCGTCTCGGTCACAGTTCACAGTACTCAGTTCTGGGTCAATTGTAACTTTTGCTCCCCCCTTCGGTTAATATAATCTTCTCTGCTTTGTTGGGAAAAAAAAAAGGAGTGTAATTGTTGGTACGTCCATTTGACAATCTTTTGAATGTAGAACCTTGAAATATAGAAGTTGAGGACTAAAAGATCTATTCAAAAGATTTTTGTCTAGATATGCAAAATCAAACTCTCCCGGAAGGGGGGGCGGGGGTGGTGATGGAGGAAACCTCCTAGCTAGACATGCAAGTTATCTCATTGCAATTATACCTGACAAGGACTTGGAGCCCAAAGTGGTACTAAATCACCCCTATGAGAGAGTCCTAGGAGTGAGTCAATTGGCCAGATCAACCTATCGCCATAATAAGCATTTATGACCCTTGCAATGCCAACGATAGAGCCAAATTGTGGATACACCATAGGGATGCCCCTCTTAAAGGAGAGTGGCTACTGATAGGTGACTTTAATATGGTGGAGAAGAGCAAGGATAGAACAGGCTTAGCTAGTGTGTTCGCAAGTTTTGAAAAAGCTAAATGGCCGGGTCTCTGTGAGAAATGGGCTAAGATGGACCTATCGGTGATGGGTCCCTGAAATTGCATGCCCCCAGCTTCACATACACAAGCCTACAGTATGCCCACACGCTTCTCAGCTTGATAGTTGTTATTGCTCTCACCAGGCTAACTGGATCCCATTGCTACTTGAGATGAAGGTGTTGCCAACGAAGAGCATGTCATACCATTTACCTTTACACTTGAAACTCGGGAAAGCCAAGGGGAGGGGCAGGCCCCCAAAGGGAGTAAGTAGTTGCTTGTAACTGTGGCACACCTTTTCAAATACCCTCTATTTAGAAGGATTACCTAGAAAGTGTTAAGTAGACTGAATAAAGATATTAATCTTGAAAAACCTAAACCTTTGGACCTCTTTGTTTGGAGTATACAGAAAGCGATCAAAATCTCGGGCCCTTGGATGAAAAAGGCCCGGGAAGAGCATTGGAAGCAGCTCGAAGAGGAGGTTGCTAGTTTAATTTCCATCTATTGGGCTGGCCTTCGAAGAAGAACATAAGAGGTGGTTGGAAGCTAAAGCAAACTTGGTTGAGCGGCAGCTCGAGGAGATGAGAAGGGTGAGGTTGAAATCCAAGGAGACCTTCCTCCAGCCAAAGGCTAATCAAGCACATTTTTTTAGGGCCTTGAAAATCAAGAAGAGTCGGGGCTCCATCCACTCACTCACAGTTTCTCAACCTTGCAATTCATGTTGACGTCCTGTGCACCAAATTTGTGGTCCTAATCGCAAAACAAGAGCAATATTGGGATGTCATGACCAAGGATATGATAGACAAGGAAAAACTTTTCTCGGAAGGTGGTCAATGAAAAGGGCTCAAGGTACCCCCGAGGTGTTCTAGCATGAGACTGGGTGGCATCACAGGAGAGGTGGTGAGTGCAATAGAGCAACATGGATACTAGAATGGGGCGAATTAACCAAATACTTCCAGAAACTCCGTCTCCCACTAGTCCCCTTGGCAGTCTAAAGTTGCTGGTGTAAAGAGAAACTACAAGAAGGATCAACAATAAAGGACTCCAGTGGTTGAGCCACTTCTAGGATAGAAATAGCAAGTGCTAGAAATCCTTTAACCAAATGGCAGCCGAATTTCAACTCAATGGCACTAGAAGTTTCTTGTTAACAGAGTAGTAGAAGGCCTGGACAATATGCTGATGCCGATCTATGAATCTACTTTTGAGTGGAAAGCTTGGAAATGGCCTTTCAGTATTCAATTCTTCAAACCTCATACCAAGGGCATTTACCAAGTGTTAATATACGAGGTTGATTGGTTCACCCCTTTGAACAAGCAATGGAAGAAACAATGGATAGAGGTTAGATGGTTTGAGGTCATGAAGAACAATTGGAATCCGCAATGGCCTCATTTTATGAAGATATTTCTATGGAAGGTACTTTGGGGGCCTTGCCGATAGCCATCAGGATTCAAGCACGCAGTACCGGGTATGATAGATGTTCAAGGTGCAGATTGGCTAGCGAAGACCTCACCCACCTTTTCATGAAATGACTGGCTATTAGAGGCCTAGTAGGAAAGATATGCAAATGGATACAAAGGACGTGGAATATAGGGTTTTTCAAGAAGGATTTGTGCCTTGGTGGGAAATAATTTTGAAGTTCTACACTTCTAATCTGCACTCAAATTGTCAGATACTATTTCTTCAGTAATATTTGGAAGGCCACGAACTATCGTATCCTTCATAGTTACCTCTCTATGGCTAGCTTCTCAAAGATTGTACAAGAAAGTAAGGAGATAATATATGTGGTACGTAAAGGTTCAACTCAAATGATTGGCTTAGGGTGACCCTCGCCATCCGGTCGAGCTGTGTCGTGTAAAGGTTTGGGAGTTTGGTAGCAGTACTCTACCAAGTAATTTTGACTAAGCTCTATTGTAACTTTCTATCCCTCAAGGCTCGGCATGAGCTTGATGTTTCTTTGTAATTTTCTTTGTGACATTATAATACAATCACTCACAAATGTGAGGATTGAAAAAAATAGATTGCCTATCCAACGGTGAGACATAGGTGCAAACAGCAAAGATTCACATTTAATGGTGTTTTGTGTCTATTTCATAACATTGACTGACTCCACCACTTTAAGGTAAAGACCACTACGACCCTCTACAATACATGTTTGAAGATATCGTATTTCGAAGAAGTACTAGTACAGTCGGCCGCCTTTGGCAGCCTCCCCCCCCCCCCCCCCCCCCCCCCCCCCTCTCTCTCTCTCTCTCTCTCTCTCTCTCTCTCTCTCTCTCTCTATTTGAGCACGCAATTCTTGTGTCGTTGGGGCTAGAGGGAGCACCGCTAGAGGAAGCTCCTTCTACCATGTGGCTGGGGGGAGGGGCCCGAAACCCTCTCCACTTTATATATAGTATAGATAGTATAGATTGATTACCAAATGTCTCCTCCATAAGATTTAATGGCACGATTGCCCAAGTATGAGAAATACGTTAAATGTAATCTAAGCCAAGAAGAGGCAAATAACACTCATCAAGCACTTTCGTTGCTTTGGTGAATAGACCATAGTGATAGGCACACATAACTTCTTACATAATCCACATGTACCTTCAAGATGCAACATAGCGAGGGCCGGCAAACCCCCAAAGCACCATGGCAACCCGGATAGAAATCCCAACGGTGAACCCCACGGTCGGGCATGAACCCTGCGGTCCCGAAAAACCCCACGGCACCCATGAACCCAGTGGTCCCGAGAAACCCCAAATGCGCTTGAACCCCACCGGTCGGAAAACGAGAGAAACCCCCTTGTTTGGGGAAGTCCAAGAGAAGGTTTTCCTTGAGAGGATGCGATGGCCGACAGCATAAACGACACGTCCGTTGAAGACACCCGATGCTACGACGGGACGTTCGTGCAGCCAAACTGTGTAGATCCTAGTAGAGGGCACAAGCAGTGATGTGTGTGCTTACAGATGCATAGCAGTGAGCTAGAGCAGGTGGGAAGAGCTTGTGCAAGCAAGTAGCAATGGAGATGTATGTTTTATGGTTTTTTAGGCCAAAAGCGCTCCAGATAGGGCCTGACAGGGTGGCAGATGAGAGGGTGGCAGATGAAGGGTGGTTAAAGTGCTATTTTTTGGCCCAGATGTGTAGAGCTTGAAGTGTTGAAGGAATAGGTCTAGACAACTCGTCAAAGGGAGCCATAGTGTGCAAGATATTTGACTTTGAAGTTGGAGGTGGTTGTAGATCCGTGACGGAAATGCCAGATGATGCCAGGTGGTCCGAACCAGTTTGGGGCTATGAGCGTGTACTGCTTAATTTACGAAGCCTATTGGTTCCCGTGTGTTAGGAAATAAGACGTAGCTAAATAGATAATTGAGTAGATTACTTAATGGAGAGAGACAGATTTATATACATGAGATTATAGAGTAGAGAGAGAGAGAGAGAGAGTACACACGATATACGTGGTTCACCCAATGTGGGCTACGTCCACGGGAAAGCAGCCACTCAATGGCTTTAGTACTTCAAAACAAGAATTAGTTTACAAAGGGATTATACCCTTAATGGAGCTCCCGCCTTGCTTCACTCTCACCACCTCACACTCACCTTGTTCCATCAACTTCAAACTATGAAATGTGTGTAGAAATGGCCTCCTTTTATAGACCAAAAGGGTTGCCCTCTCTTATGAGAGACAGCCATGTGTAGCCGCCCTTGTGTGAATAAGTCCAAATCGGACCCTCCAATCCGCCCATGTGTGGCCGCCCTTGAGAAGACAAGTCCACTTTTGAATTCGGCCACCGGCCACCGGCCATTGACTTCCGACCACCGGCCACCGGCCATTGACTTCCGACCACCGGCCATCGGCCATTGACTACCGGCCAACCGACCCATTGTTTTTCGACCACTTTCCGGCCGCCGTCTGGCCATAATATTCTGGCGAAAGAAAAAGTCTCGGGGGCCTCCGTCCCCGAGGCCTTTAAAGTTGCCCCTGATTCTTGTCCGTGAAAATTTTGGTTTCCGGTGAGTGATTTTCCTTCACGCACGATGGCTTCTCCTCATAATGGGGGCCTTACAAATGTGCGCTTTTACCACAGAAAATTACAAGGGTAAATCAGGCTCCATACTTAACAATCTCCCACTTGGAGACTGATCTCCAAACCAAACCTGTGACTGCTTTCCATTCTGGCTTCTTATCCTTGAATGCCGATTGAAGATGAGCAAAAGCTCAACTTCTCCTTGTTGACCACCTTTGTAAACATGTCTGCAGGATTTTCACTTGTATGCACCTTTCCTAGCTTTAGTTGTCCCTCTTCCAAAAGAGTGCGTATGAAGTGATATCTCACCTCAATGTGCTTTGTCCTTGAATGAAAGGCTGAGTTCTTCGCAAGATGGATAGCGCTTTGGCTATCACTATACAAGACACAATTGTCTTGTTTGAATCCAAGCTCTTCTAAGAATCTGTGAAGCCACATAATTTCTTTGCTTGCCTTCGTCATTGCTACATACTCTGCTTCCGTGGTAGAAAGTGAAACCACTTTCTGCAGCTTTGAAGCCCAGCTTACTGTTGTGCCTCCAACCGTGAACACATAGCCAGTAGTGCTCCTTCGAGTATCTTTGTCACCTGCCATATCTGCATCAGCATACCCTTCTAGAAAAATATCAGTTCCTCCAAAATACAAAGCATTTGTTGTTGTCCCTTTTAGATACCTAAGTATCCACTTCACAGCTTTCCAATACTCTTTACCTAGGTTGTCCATGAACCTACTCACAACTCCCACTGCATGTGCAATGTCTGGCCTTGTCCAGACCATAGCATACATTAGAGAACCTACCGCTGCAGCATATGGAACTTTAGACATATAGGCTATCTCCTCTTGTGTCTTTAGACACATATCCTTCGTTAGTTTAAAATGACCAGCCAAAGGTGTAGAAACTGGTTTTTCATTTTGCATTGCAAACCTTTCTAGTACCTTCTTGATGTAATCTTCTTGAGATAGCTTTATTGTCTTCTTTGTCCTGTCCCTTGATATTTTCATACCAAGTATCCTCTTTGCAACACCTAAATCTTTCATTGAAAAAGATTTGGACAGCTCCTCTTTTAGGTCTTTGACGTCCTACATGTTAGCACTTGCAATCAACATGTCATCAAACTTCAAGTACCCTTGTCTTGATACTTGCTTTAAACCATACAAGATCTTTTTTAATCTGCAAACCATTTTCTCCTTACCTTTTACTTCATACCCCTTTGGTTGAAGCATGTAGATTTCCTCCTCTAAGTCACCATGAGGGAATGCCGTATTTACATCCATTTGCTCGAGATTTAGATCATGAGCAGCCACAAGGCTTAAGACAAGCCTAATTGAGTTCATTTTTACAACAGGAGAAAATATTTCATTGAAGTCAATACCTTTCTTTTGAGAAAAACCTTTTACCACAAGCCTAGACTTGTACCTTTTCTTCCCACCTTCTTCTTCCTTTAGCTTGTACACCCATTTGTTTTGAAGTGCCCGCTTACCTTTAGGCAACTCAACCAACTCCCATGTTTGGTTGCGATGTAGTGAGTCCATCTCCACTTGCATGCTCTTCGTCCATTCTTCTTTGGATTCATGTTGCATAGCTTCTTCATATGATTCCGGCTCTCCAGAATCTGAGATCAAGAGATGGTTGAAGGAAGGAACAAACCTTTCTGGAGGTCTACTTGCTCTTGTAGATCTTCAGGGAATAGGTTGAGGCTCCTCATCTGGTTGACGTTGTTGCACATTGTCACCGTTTGCAGTCCTTGAGTCTTCACCGTCCTCAAGCTCCATGTACTCATCACTTGTTTCTTTTGTTTGTTTTCTTTCCAAGTAATCTTTGTACATATTTTGTTCGTTAAAAATTACATCCCTACTCCTTAAGATTTTACCATCTTCTGGATTTTATAGGCGATACCCAAAGTCTCCTTCTCCATAGCCAATGAAGAAACACTTTTTGGACTTTGCATCTAACTTTGATCTTAGGCTTCTATCTATGTGCATGAAAGCCTCACACCCAAACACTTTGAGAAATGCATAATTCATCGGTTTACCTGTCCATGCCTCTTCTGGAACTCCCCCATCCAATGCCGTGGAGGGTGACCGATTGATTAAGTACACAGACGTACTTACAGCTTCCGCCCAAAGATCAAGCGGCAGGCCTGCATGTAGCCGCATGCTTCGTGCTCGTTCCATGATTGTCCTGTTAATCCTTTCCGAAATCCCATTTTGTTGAGGTGTCCTTGGGGTTGTCCTTTGCCTCCGAATGCCATTGCTAGCACAAAAGCTTTCAAAAGCTTGGCTGCAATATTCGCCTCCATTGTCGGATCTTAGGCATTTAACCTTGGTACCTATTTCATTCTCCACAAAGGCTTTCCACCTTTGAAATATGGAAAATACATCGGATTTATTCTTCATGACATAAAACCATGTTTTTCTAGTCGTATCGTCTATGAACGTTACATAGTACAATGAGCCACCAAGTGATGGTGTACTTGCAGGACCCCAAACATCAGAATGAACCAACTCAAGTTTTTTTATTTTTTCTTTCATTTCCTGATTTTTGAAATTTTACCCTCTTTTGTTTACCATAAACACAATCTTCACAGAACTCTAAGTCCACTTCTTTCAAACCTGGTAGAAGCTTCTTTGTTTGAAGGATTTGCATTCCTTTGGCACTCATATGCCCAAGTCGGTAGTGCCACACCGCACTGTCAACTTCTGTAGTTGCTGCACAAGCTGAAGGTTGCGTGCTAGCAGTACACAAGTAAAGTGTACCGATTTTTTCACCCTTGGCAACCACCAAAGATCCCTTTGAGATCTTCCATCGTTTGTTTCCGAATGCAATGTTGTGACCTTCATCGTCCAATTGTCCTGTAGAGATCAAATTTTTGCGAAGAGAAGGAACATGCCTAACATCTTTAAGCTTCCATTCATTTCCGTTAGCAGTTTTGACAGAAACTGTACCTTTGCCGACAATCTCACAAGCTTCATCATCTCCCAAGTATACATACCCAAAATTACCTTTGGTGTAGTCTTGGAAATGTTGCTTGTGTGGTGTCGCATGGAATGAAGCCCCAGAATCTACTATCCAGGAATTAGACACATTGTCTAATGAGAGAATTAGAGCATCTTGCTCTACTTTACCTGCCACATTGGCCTCCGATGTTGGCTTGTTGTCTTGAGACTCTGTCTCCTTCTTCTTCTTGGACCATCAATCCTTCTTGACGTGGCCCTTCTTGCCGCAGTTCCAACATTCAAGAACTGACTTTGTGCGTGACTTGCTCCGCCTTGAGCGATCACGACCCTTTTGGTTTTTGAACCTCTCCTTAAGCCTTCCTCTTGTTTCCACTGATAGTGCAGCACTTGATGATTCTCCTGTGCTTCTCCTTCGCATTTCCTCACTTAGGAGAACACCCACAACATCATCAAACTTAAGAGTATTTGTGCCAGAGATAGAATTACTTACAGCCATCACAAGGCTGTCCCAACTATCCGGTAGAGATGATAGTATAAGGAGAGCTCGCACTTCTTCATCGAAATTGATTTTCACTGATCGAAGTTGACTTATGTTTGTGTTAAAGTCATTTAGGTGTTCTACAACTGAACCATTCTCTGCCATCTTTAGATTGAACAAGAGCTTCATAAGAAATACCTTATTGGATGCCGATGGTTTCTCGTAGAAGTCATCGAGTGACTTCATCAAGTCCTCCGTGGTCTTCATCTCCGAAACATTGAAGGCCACCGTTGACGCCAAGCTTAACTAGATTGTTTCCAGTGCCTTTCGATCAAGGACAATCCATGCTTCATATGCCATTGTTGCGGGCTTCTTCGCAAGACCGCCTAGTGGCAAATAGAGGTCCTTCTGGTAGAGATAGTCTTCAATTTGCATCTTCCAATGTTGGTACTTTTTGCCGTTGAACTTCTCAATCTTGAGCTTCCCTTCCTCCGCCATAACTCCCACTCAATTCAAGGAATCCTTTCCTTGAGATAATTTAGCTACGAGCAAACCTTGCTCTGATACCAGTTGTTAGGAAATAAGACGTAGCTAAATAGATAATTGAGTAGATTACTTAATGGAGAGAGACAGATTTATATACACGAGATTATATAGTAGAGAGAGAGAGAGAGTACACACGATATACGTGGTTCACCCAATGTGGGCTACGTCCACGGGAAAGCAGCCACTCAATGGCTTTAGTACTTCAAAACAAGAAGTAGTTTACAAAGGGATTATACCCTTAATGGAGCTCCCGCCTTGCTTCACTCTCACCACCTCACACTCACCTTGTTGCATCAACTTCACACTATGAAATGTGTGTAGAAATGGCCTCCTTTTATAGGCCAAAAGGGTTGCCCTCTCTTATGAGAGACAGCCATGTGTAGCCACCCTTGTGCGAATAAGTCCAAATCGGACCCTCCAATCCGCCCATGTGTGGCCGCCCTTGAGAAGACAAGTCCGCTTTTGAATTCGGCCACCAGCCATTGAATTTGGCCACCGGCCACCGGCCATTGACTTCCGACCACCGGCCACCGGCCATTGACTTTCGACCACCAGCCATCGGCCATTGACTACCGGCCACCGGGCAACCGACCGGTTGTTTTCAGACCACTTTCCGGCCGCCGTACGGCCATAATATTCCGGCAAAAAAGAATATTCCGGTGAAAAAAAAAGTCTCGGGGGCCTCCGCCCCCAAGGCCTTTAAAGTTGCCCCTGATTCTTGTCTGTGAAAATTTTGGTTTCTGGTGAGTGATTTTCCTTCACGCACGATGGCTTCTCCTCATAATGGGGGCCTTACAAATGTGCGCTTTTACCACAGAAAATTACAAGGTTAAATCAGGCTCCATACATAACACCGTGCCCATTCGGGCAAAACCCTTTTGAGAGCAAAGTTGGGCAGCCATCGGTGCCCCGCTTGGGAAGGGGTGTTCATGCAGTGGTGTGAGGCTCAAAGCAAGTGCACGGGGGGAATCCTTCACATACAAAAAAGACAAGCTAAAAATAGGGGGTGAGGTCTAGAAATAGAAGAGGAGGCTCACATGGCCATAAGGCCCGGTTTTTGGCATTTTTGGAGGACGGTTTTGGCAGTTTGGGAGCTCTTGGAGAGGGAGAAGGAGAGGAGGAAGAAAGAGAAGGGGCCGGTTTGGCACCCTAAGGAGGATCTTTTTTCTCAAGGAGAGGAGAGTTCTTGGCCTTTTGGAGTCGAAGGAGGCAGAGCTTAAGGGTGGAGCTTCAGAAGGAGTTGTTGAAGACGACTTGCATGGTTTTTTTCTGGTCACTCTCAATGAGGAGAGCTCCATGGAGGCGAGGCCGTCGATTGCCAAGATTTTTTGTACTCATTGATGTAGAATCGACGGATTGGTTGTAATAGGTTTTGATGATGGTATAGATGAAGTTTTTTTGCCATAATTGGAGCAGATTTGATTGATGTCTGGTGTCGTTTCTTCCCCTTTCCCCCCTTCTTCTCTTTGCTCTGTTCCAACAATATGGTGCCGGTGTTGGAGATGTGTGTACCTCCCCAGGCCTCTATATGTGTGAGAGAGAAAGAGAGAGCAGTGTGTGTTGTGGTACAGTCATAAACAAGCCAGATCGGTGTGGATTGTTGTCAATTGTGCGAGTTTTGAAGGTGAAGTCTAGTGGATTGGGGTGCAGTGATTATCTTGGGCTATAGAGAGGCAGACTGTTTGGGTTTCGGGTGTGTTCCCCTTTCCCCCCATCCATCTTCTAGTGCCCCCACTAAGGAGCGTTGGTGCTCCGGTTTGAAAGTTGAAGCAGGTGTTTGAAAGCTAACAAGCAGTTGGCAGATGGTCGAATTTTTTGGCAGTTGTGTTTAAAGATAGCAGAAGTGATGGAGCCAAGCTTTGGCCCCATATTTACAGGTGTTGAAGACCCTGAAGATTGGTTAGAAGATTTTGACTTGTGGATTCTATCGATGCATATGTTGACAGATGCAGAGAAGCTGCAGACGGTGCCATTGTTGATGCGCAGATGGGCAAAGATTTGGTATGATGATTTGAAGGCTGATGTTCGAGGTTCATGGAAGGAATTGCAAAGGTATATTCTGGAGCGGTTTCGAGAAGTGGTCACCCCAACAGACGTTGGTGATAAGCTGAAAGATGTACGCCAAGACGTAAGGATTTTTCCATTTTTCTTGAGCAGTTTGAAGCATGTTGGAAACAGCTAGAAGCTGCTATTGGGGTGAGAGGAAATCAATTTTTGAAGCTGTCAAAGTTTCTTGAGTTCTTGCATCCGAGGATCAGAGATAAAGTGGAAGATGGTGATGATACCTATGAAGACATGGTGTATTTGGCCAAGATAAAGTGGAAGATGGTGATGATACCTATGAAGACATGGTGTATTTGGCCAAGATAAAGAGTAGAAAGGTGAAGCGAACGCTGGAGTTGGGTTTGTTGAAGCCTGTAGATTATGTGCCTGTTGCAGGCTACCAGAGTATTCTATGGTTCAATCAAAGACAGTGCCAATTGTGCGAGATGCAAAGCCTGTTGCGGTAAGGCCAACAATTGGTTATGTTTCTTGGAGGTTTCCAGTTTGTGATGTGCATGTGCCGAGGGTGGATGATCTTGTAAAGAGGATAAGCCCCTTGTTTACGTGAGCCAGTGTGCCAAAAAGATAGCAAGTGTTGGGTTTCCACAGTAGATTAAAAAGGTAGAGCCTGTTCTTGTGGAAAGCTTGCATGAAAAGGTAGCAGATAGCAATCAAATTGCAAACATCGAGGATTTAGAAGGAGATGAAGAAAGTGTGCAAAACCTAGATGATGGTCAAGCTTTTGTGGAGTAGCAGGCAGTTGAAGATGCTGATACCGAGTCAGTGTATGATGCTAATGAAGATGGAGATGCCAGTTTTTTTAGGAGACAAGTGAGGAAGATGGACCAGATACGCCCACATCCTATGTGACGAGGAGACCGAGTCTGATAAGTCGGTGCTGGTAAAGGTAAAGCTACCTGAGTATGTGTCTAATGATGTGGTCGTAGTAGCAAATGTGGAAGAAGAACAGGTTGAAGTGTCCAAGCAAGTGAGAGAGGATATGTTGTCAAAAGTGAAATGTGGCGCTCTATTGGCGGCCATGTTGATGAAGGTAGTAGTGGAAATTGCTATGGTGGTACAATTGGTTTGAAGGTCTGCAAAGGAGAATAGGTTTGAGTCTATGGATAGCCAAGCTGGCCTACCAAGTCGGCAGTCGACAGGAGGGTGATGATGAAGTGGAAACCGAGGGGGTTGGGCATATTTTTGAAGCTCATGAGGTGATGGATGTTGACCAAGGTGAAGAGCAGTTGGAGGTGCCTATGGATTTCCATGATGATGTTATAGATGCAGACCTTTTGGATCAGGTATGCTGTGAAAGTGAAGCTAATTGGGGCTTTGATGATGCCGAGGATGCCATGGATGAAGAGATGCAAGTGCTTGTGGATAGGGCTTTGACCAGGGTACAGGTTATGTGAGGGTTAATCCCTCTACATGTGGAGAATCCAGTGCATCAGACATGCTCTATGGAGAAGAAAGGAGACGTCGACGGTGAGTCTAAGCTATCAAAAAAGGTATGCAGTACATGGTTGAAGTGTATGCTTGTAAGTGCAGCAGTTAGGTATGTTATCTGCCAAATACGGAGTTCCATGGAGGTGAAATCTGCTTTACATGGTTGGGAGGGAGGGTCAGAATTGTTGGTCGATGCAGATGGTGTGATTGAAATGCCAGGTACATTGGTTGGTATAAGTGGTATACTTACCAAGCTAGGTATGTTGATGAGGCAGGTAAAAGTGATAAGAAGTGCTAAGGTGATTTGGGCATATTGTGTGCATGGTTGGTTGTGGACATGGGTGAAGCACTATTAGAGGGTGTTGCAGATGGATGGAAGGGGTCAGTTCCAGGTTTTTGATCCAGGTGGAAGCCATGTGGTACAAGGGGTGGGGCAACCCATTTGAGGTTTGGCAGTAGTTGGCAAGAGTAGGGCCTTGTACATATAGTAGGTTTTTGTGGTTTGCTCGTAGTTTTGGATAGTGTTTACCAGTTTTTGCAGTTGGTAGAAGAATAAAGATGCTTTTTGGTTGAACATGAATGTTCAACAAGGGGGTAGGGCAATGATGGTGTATCCAAAGTGTGTTGATCCTAGCAGAGGGCACAGGAAGTGATGTGTGTGCTTACAAATGGGCATAGCAGTGAGCTAGAGCAGGTGGGAAGAGCTTGTGCAAGCAAGTAGCAGCGAAGATGTATGCTTTATGTGGTTTTTTAGGCCAAAAGGGCTCCAGATAGGGCCTGACAAGGTGGCAAATGAAGGGTGATCAAAGTGCTATTTTTTGGCCCAGATGTGTAGAGCTTGAAGTGCTGAAGGAATAGGTCTAGACGGCTTGTCAAACGGAGCCATAGTGTGCAAGATATTTGAGTTTGAAGTTGGAGGTGGTTGCAAATCCGAGGCGAAAAGGCCAGATGATGCCAGGTTGTCTGAGCCAGTTTGGGGCTATGGGCGTGTATTGCTTGATTTATGAAGCATGACGGTCTTTTCAGGTCGGAGCCCTGAGTCCTGTATGCCAAGTTACGGAGCTTTGAAGTTTTGAAGGGGGCCAGGTCTGTGCCGGATGGTCCACCTCGGGGAATGTGCCATCTGATGATTTTGGAGTCTTGCCCAAGTTTGAATGCCAAGTATGCAATGTGAGGAGACCACTGGAAGTGACAGCATGTCAAACAAGGCCCAGGTCGGTCAAATATTGAAGTTTGAAGTTGCTAACAATGCTTAGCAGTACGATGTCTGATGTTTCTTGCGAGTTTTGACGCACGTCGTTTGAGGTCATCGGATAGCCGGGGCGTGTCGCATGTAGGAGGAATTGGAGCTGGCAAAGTAATCTTTTGATGGAAATTTACAGTCATGCATTCGAATCACCGGGCCATAAATGGCAGGCAGAGCAAAAGGGGCAAAAAAATGAGGTTTTTGAGTTTTTGGTGGTGAGTTCTTTTTGGATCTTGGAGGAGCTTGGAGGGGGGATCCCATGGCGCCGCCATGTGGCAGTAACATGAGCGTGTACACACAACGTGCCACGAACTGGTGGTGTATTATAGTGCAGTGCACCCCCCATATGGGCATCGCGTGGGTGAGGAGCTCTCATAGAGCTTGTAGTGATGGCCGATGTGGTCCAGTGCTGTCTCGGCGGCCCCCAGTGGTGTTGGGTGAGCAGTGGCTCTCAACGGTGGTGCCGCCTTGGCGTAGAAGATGTTGATGTGGCGCCCTTGTGGCGATATGGTTCTCGAGCCCATTCAAGAAAAACCCTTTTGAGAGCAAAGTTGGGGAGCACCGACGGCGCCATCGGTGCCCCGCTTGGGAAGGGGTGTTCATGCACTGGTGTGAGGTTCAAGACAAGTGCACAGGGGGGTGCCTTTACACGCAAGAAAGACAAGCTAAAAATAGGAGGTGAAGTCCAAAAATATAAGAGGAGGCTCACACGGCCATAAGGCCCGGTTTTTGGCATTTTTGGAGGACGATTTTGGCAGTTTGGGAGCTCTTGGAGAGTCGAGAAGGAGAGGAGGAAGAAGGAGAAGGGGCCGGTTTTCACGCCCTGAGGCGGATCTTTTTGCTCAAGGCAAGGAGAGTTCTTGGCCTTTTGGAGTTGAAGGAGGCAAAGCTCGAGGATGGAGCTTCAGAAGGAGCTGTTGAAGCCCACTTGCATGGTTTTTTTGGTCGCTCTCATCGAGGAGAGCTTCATGGAGGGGAGGCCGTCGATTGCCAAGATTTTTTGTACTCGTCGATGTAGAATCGACGAATTGGTTGTAATAGGTTTTGATGATGGTGTAGATGAAGTTTTTTTGCCATAATTGCAGCAGATCCGATCGATTTTAGTGTCGTTTCTTCCCCTTTCCCCCCTTCTTCTCTTTGCTCTATTTTAACAACATAGTGCCAGTGTTGGAGATGTGTGTACCTCCCCATGCCTCTGTGTCTGTGAGAGAAAGAGAGAGTGGTGTGTGTTGTGGTATGGTCGTAAACGAGCCGAATCGGTGTGGATTGTTGTCGATTGTGCGAGTTTTGCAGGTGAACTCTAGTGGATTGGGGTGCAGTGATTATCCTAGGCTATAGAGAGGCAGACTATTTGGGTTCCAGGTGTGTTCCTCTTTCCCCCCATCCAATGTCTCTAGTCTTTGCACATCTCTCATGAAGTAAGAGGAACCTCTCTCATAAAGTAAAGGAACCTTGAGTACACACTGAGCACTCACTCATCTTGAGCATGCACCATTAATCACTTCCGTTGCACATTGCATTACTAGTACCTCACCTTGAGGTCTGGGGGAGGGGGGGAGTGAGGTCACATGCATATCTAACCCTATGTGCATGTGGACAAGCTAACTGCTACTTCCAGGGTTAAGGATAGCTTAAAAAGTGTTATGATACCTTTGTGAGCTTGTATGTAGGGCATGCATGTCCAAGCACTTTAGATTAGTTGCATACCTACTGATTGCATATGAGCACATCTATTGTCTACCAGGTGTATTCATTGGGAAGTTTTCCCTTAGTCTAGCATCGTACCAAGGCTAGCTAGTTTATTGCATAGGAAGCACCTCTTATAAGGGGGTTTTTAAATCATTAATAATTGACATTGAGCTTGATTTAAAGTTGTGGGATTTTCAGCCAATTGCTCAACATAGCTTTAATTCCCAGGAGACACCCACCTAATCCATCACTAACATAATTTACCTATTGGTTTAATAGAACAATAAGGAGTGAATGAGTATTTTTTAACATCTTGTGTTTCACCACATGCTTTGTGTGTCTCCTCCTTCTTGCACTCACCGCATGTACGCTCTGCACACACTTACACATGGTATCCAAGCTATAGTGATGATGGATCTTCCCCTCCCGCATGCGCATAAGCTCCCTCTACCTAGAAAACTAAGGCTTTGGTGGATTAAGGTCGTGACCTGCCAAGTCACATTTGCGGGCTGTTCTGCCTCTGTGGTATTTAAAGGCGACCAAGTCATTAGGCATTCACTATGCGGCTAGAGGTACATACTCCCAAAGCATTCTACGAGGATGGACTGATTCACATTGGGGTGGAGATCCAGATAGACAATGGTCGAACAAGTTACACCTTTTCTTTTGGCTCAGGAGCAATTTCATGGAGTAGCAAGAAACAACCAACAATTGCCTTATCTTCAATAAAGGCCGAGTATGGGGTTGTTTGCAGTGCTACATGTGAGTCAGTGTGGTTATGGAGGCTACTTTTGGTGATGGGATTTTGACAAACTAGAGTTGTATAGCCATTGTGAGGAACCCGGTGTTCCATGCCCAGACCAGGCATATAGAGATACAATACCATTTTGTTCGTGAGAAAACCAAGGGTGGCTCTATCTGACTAGATCATTTCGACGTTAGATAACCCTATTGATATCTTCACCAGACCTCTTCCACAGGCGACATTATCCTCTCATGCTAGCTCCCTTGGACTTGTTTCCCATCCAGGAGTTGAGAGAAGATGTTATTCAGATTCATGCCCAGTGATGGCTCCACTATCTCCTAGGAGAAATTTAGGGAGTGAGGGTTGTTTTGTGGCTATGCTCAACCGTATTTAAGGTAGATATACCTTTCTCGATGATGCACTCCATAGGGTTGCTCATCTAGTGGGCTAGCATGAGATGGGACCCCCATTCCTAGGGTTTCTCGGGGTCAGAGTCTTCTACAATTGTGCTACTAAATGTGTGTCGGGTCACTTTTATTGAGTTTACATATTTATTCGCATTTTAGATAGTTTTGGGATCCTGGGGTTTTCCAAGTAGGTGGGGTAATTTCCCAATTTCCCTATATATATGCAAACACTCCCTTGTACTTTTGGCATGTGGTTCAAAGTAGGATCCAACGTTTTGGATACACACCCTCTCTCTAGAATTTTCTCTATCTAGCATGGCCTCTTTCTCTCTAGCTCTCTCTCTCTCTCTCTCTCTCTCTCTCTCTCTCTCTCTCTCTCTCTCTCTCTCTCTCTCTCTCTCTCTCTCTCTCTCTGTGGTGTTTTCTGCCCACAATCTCTCTTCCTCTTGCTAGCGCTCCTTTCCCTTCATGTACACATCCTCTACAGTGTGGCATTGCCTACAGGTTGTTCCCTTGCCCATATGGTAGGCAGCTCATGCTAGGAGCTTGAGTACAAGGATCGGAGATCTATCATGATAGATCCCAAGAAAGGTTTGTTCGCGGTTGCAGACAAGTTCATCACCCGATTCACCCTTTTTCATTGCACATTTGACAAAAACAACCCAAGATGTATAGTGTCACTCAAGTAGTGAAAGATCTTACTAACGCTTAGACCTTTGGCTATGCATAAACCTGCTCGCTTATGAGATTGCAAACTATATATATAGCCTTGTAATGCATACATAAATGAGGTAACCAATAGTTTTTTGGTAGAGGGTAACATCTACAAGATCTCTAGCATCATGTAGACTTAACTTCAAGCTTGTTTCCATGGGAGTGGCAATTGGCTTGCAATCATCATGTCCAAATCTGCTTAGCAAAGTTTCCAGATACTTTGTCTAACATAATTCAATACCTTCAACACACTACTAAAATTAAATGCCTAAATAATGATGCAAAAGCCCCAAATCTGATGTCTCAATTGTGGTATTCAAATCAATGTTGAATTCAGTAATATGTGTCCCTTTTGGACTAGTGACTAGTAAATCATCCATATAGATAACAATTCTGTACATTTTACATACAGAGTGCTCTCAATTGGACTATTTTAAAAGCCACGTGGAGTCAAATGATTATGCATCTTCTCATACTAAGCATTGGAAGATGGCTTTAAACCATATAATTCTTTATTACATCTGCACATTTTCTTTTCTTATCCTTTTTTGACAAAACCATGAGGCTACATTACATACACTTCGTCATACAAGTCACCATTCAAGAAAGCAATTTTAATGTCTAGCTGATGTACATCCTATCCAAAACAAGCAACCAACACACAAATGAAATGAACAGTAGGCATACAACAAGTGGGGGAAAAGTTTCTTCATGATCAATGCCCTTTTATTGAGCATTACTTTTTACAACATGCCTTGCCTTGTAGCAATCAATACTATTATCTAGCTTATGCCTCAGCTTATAAACCCACTTTGTATCAACGGGCTTCTTGCTAAGGGGCAAGTCACATAAAGAGCATGCATCATATTCATCTTGCATAGCAACCATCCAATTTTGTGAATTTTGTGCTACATCAAACATAAGAGGTTCTTCCTTGTAACAATCTGATGTACAAGAAGCACGATGAGAACCCGAATGAGTATGACTAGTCAAAGGTGCACCCAATTTATTGTCACGCAAATTTTGCAACATCCATTATCATGGGCTTCGTCATTTTCAACCATGTCCTTCATCAAGGGCTTCATTTATATCTACATCAAAAATAGATTGATATGTGTCATCACTTGAAACCTATGTAGACTAAATATTTGCCTCATTTGGACTTACATCTGTATCCCCACCATTGAAAAGAGGCAATAAGGTGTCAATTTTCTTTTGAGCTTATATTTGTCCCTTTAGAGCATTAAAACAAGGGTTTAACTGCATCTTCCACAAAAAAAAAACATCTCAAGAAGTCAAGATATGTTACAGATGACATAACATGTAACCAATGCTCTTAGCATTGTAACCAACAAAGATGCATTTGATAGCTTTATTGTCTAATTTCATGCATTGTTGTTGTGGCACTAGAGCTTAAGCCAAGCAACAAAAAACACACAAGTGACCAATAGATGGCTTCTTATCATGACGACATGGCTCATATGGAGTCTTATATTGCAAAGATTCAATGGAACACCTGTTAACACGAGGTTGGTAATAGGGCACTTATGTGTCTTGAAACACTTTTATGTCTTATTAAATGAGCAGCTTTCTTGAACTATTCAAAAAGCTTTAAAAAATTTAATTAGGTTTATGAGGTGAAAAAAACTGGGCTTTTTTTTGAGCTATTAGTTTCATGTTTAACCTTATTCTTGGAAATGGTTTTAAAAATGAGTGTTGTTTTTTGCCTCTTTTTGGGGTTTTCACACTATACCACCCTAGAAGTTATTTTAGTGAGGGTTTTATTGTTACATGAGTAGACTTTTTAGTTATCGATATGCTATCATGATTCCAAGGAGAGGAAAATGATCATATTAAAAGTTATGGCCTATCTATGAAAAATTTTCGATGTTGTTTTTTGGCTAAAAGGAAACTTTCGTGATTTTTCTAGTAGCTTTAATGAAAGCCATATGCATTTTTTATTCTATAGGTGGTTTCCACAAAATATCATTTTTTGAGTTTTGGGACACCCAATATCCCATATAGGTAGCAATACAACAATGGGAAAGTTTTTTGATGCGACTTAAATTACAGTCATTTTGAGTTAGCAAGTATATGTTGGAATTAGGGTTGCAGAGAGACACACACAGCTTGGAGAAGACAAAGGAAGCTCAAGGCACACAATAGAGAGTGTGTTACTTAGTGTGCAATGGAAAGATTGATAGCCCTAGAGTGATGGGCGTATATACAATGCTCGGGGGGGAAAACCTCCTAAAGAGGGAAAAAATGCCCCGGCGATCCTAGTGTGTTCACACACTAGGACATGAACACACTAGGACACACATGTAGTAGTGATGTGTTCACACACATCACTACCACATGTATATGGTAACAAATCCCCCCTGGAGTGATGCGGTGAACGAGAGCTGGCACATGAGTAAAGGGAAGTGCCATGTCCTGAGGACATGATCAGTCCACAAAGGGGAGTAAGCCCAAATCTTTGCATAAAGCTTCAAGCTTCTCACGAGGCCTTTGTGAAAAGATCTGCAAGGTTGTCCTATGTTGGCACATAAGCCAAGTTGATCTTACCTGCTGAGAGCCTCTCCCTGACATAGTGGTAATGCACCTCAATGTGCTTTGTGCGAGCATGAAAAACTGGGTTCCTTGCAACTGCCAATGCGCTCTGACTGTCAGTGTAGATAGTGTTGGCAGTGTCCTGTCCAACACCCAAATCAGCCATAAGGCGTCTAAGCCATACACACTCAACCGTAGCTGTGAAGACTGCCCTGTACTCAACCTCACAACTCGAAGTGGCCACAGTAGGTTGATTCTTGCTCAACCATGATATACATGAACTGCCAAGCATGAAACAAAAACCACTTGTGGACACTCATGTGTCAAAACAACTAGCTCAATCTGAGTCCGAAAAAGCATGTAAGTCTGGCTGCAATGATCCCCCCTTGGGATAAAACAAGCCAAGATGTAAAGTTCCACTAAGGTAGCGAAAAATCATCTTGACAGCCTACCAATGCTTAGACCCTGGGCTATGCATAAATCTGCTGACCTGTGAGACTGCAAACTAAATATCTGGCCTCCTGTTGCATACATAAATGAGGCAACCAACAGCAGTTTCAAAGAGTGACATCAGCAGAATCGCCAGCATCATGTAGACTCAACTTCAAACCTGTTTCCATGGGACTGGCAATAGGTTTTCAATCCTCAAGTCCAAACTTACATAGCAATGTCTCTATGTAACTTTTCTGACACAAGGCAATACCACCATCACACTGCTTAAATTGTATACCCAAGTAATGATGCAAGAGTCCCAAATCTTTCATCTTGAAAGTAGCATTCAAATCAGCCTTAAATTCAGCAATATCTCTCTCATTTGGTCCAGTAATCAGCAAATCATCGACATAAAGAACCACAATGAGAATTACATCACCCTCACGCTTTACATATAATGTGCTTTCTGTTGGACTGTTACGAAAGCCTCGTTTAACCAAATGAGCGTCAGCTTTTTCATACCAAGCACGAGGAGGTTGCTTCAACCCATACAAAGACTTCTTACATCTGCACACTTTGTCCTCTTTTCCTTTTATGACAAAACCGCGAGGCTTTGTTACATAAACTTCCTCAAATATGTCACCATTCAAGAAAGCAGTAACAATGTATGATTGATGTACATCCCAACCAAAACGAGCTGCCAATGCACATAGAAAACGCACAGTAGTCATACAACAAGTGGGAGCAAAAGTCTCTTCATAATCTATGCCTTTTTGCTGTGCATAACCCTTTGCAACAAGTCGAGCCTTATGGCGATTGTAAGGTCTCTGACCCCGACCAAAAAAGAGCACCCTTGTACCATGGAATGAACATATTGGAAAAAGTTACTATTTTTAGCAGTTTTCCAAATTCTATCAGTGCCATGATGTTTAGAATGTTATAAAGCTTCACAATGTGAGTTAAAATAATTTTTGTGAAAATTTTCCAAAAATAGTAAGTTTTTGGTCACCCGACCCGTTTAGTTTTGACCGTCTCGAAAAACTGCACCCCATATCCCGAATTTGAAAAAAATGCATTTTCGAACCCCGGGGACTGCTAAATATGGCCGGTACTCGGACCAGTACGCCTTAGTTAGAGCTTAGTATAGCAATTTACGGCATTAAATTTCGACTCGTATGACCCGTTTTAGCTTAAAACCAATTTTTCCTAAAGTTGTGCGGGGAGGCACCGGGGCTCGAGGTTGTGTGGGAACAGGTTCCAGGCCACTCAGAGCCTGCTTTGGGAGTTGTGGGAGAGTTTCCAAGCTTGAGAGTGAGTGTGAGAGCCAGTTAGACTAGCTAACCGGACACTTAGTAGGCAAGAAACTAGACTTGCCATGCATTAAGTGAGTGCTCATTCAGATGCAAATAGCAAGCCTGGTCAATTTTCAGCTTGAAGGAGCCTATTTCAGAGTGTGCTCAGACACACACACACACACACACACACATGCTCACACACACACACACACCTTGGGGAGGTGCTACCGGCACACATAGTTTTTCGAGAATAGGCAAAGGAGGGAAGTGCTGCCGGATTCTTGTCTTGATAACTCCATTGGATCAGAAAATCCAGAGGATTTCAGCCCCTAATCACGGTAATAATGATTTAATTTATGCTCTTTTGTAAACCTCTTCATCATTCTCTTAATTCCTCATCTACTATGCTTAATCCTAGCTATAATTTTCAATAGCTGCTCTCTAATTTCACCATATCAATATTCTATTACATTAAGCCACTAAGAAGAAAAAAATTTCTCACCTATGCATGCGGTAATTCTGCATCTTTCTACTTGCATTAGGAAGGTGATTGAGCTTGTTTAATTCATCTATCTAGTAATTTAATTAGTGAAATTTTGAAATTATTAATTATCTAAGCCAAGTGATTAACTTTAGAACCAGTTCCCATAGGACAAGTAAAGTATTATCCATAAAATTACTATGTCTCGAAGGAAAATCTAACCCTCTAGTATAAGAAGGATTGTTCCCTGATTCTAATCTGTCATCTTGATTGTTATGATACTCTCGGAAATTAGCTCTTTTCTCCAAGTTTATCAATTAAGTAGTGAGCATAAAATGGCCCCGGTAAAGAGAACTCGTTTCGGTGGTGCCCACGACCACGAGGCGGGAACGAGCAATGTGAATGGGAAAGGAAAAGCTCCCATGGACGACCAAGTACCGGCCATCTCATGGGCCATTGACGACGAAATGGAAGAGGTAGCTCACAGTTTTATTCAAGTTGTTTAATTTAACATTGCATACGATTAGCTAGGAAAGAACATATCCCTAACATGTTGGAGAAATCCGGCGGAAACCTCGGCATTTGAATTCAATTGTATATTAAAGTCTAAAGTAGGAAATAATGGTTGATGGATATACTATTTGCAATAGGAAAGAATGTCTGCTAGGAAAAATTTAGCTCGACATGTTCATTCTATTTCCAATGTTGAATTAGTTATGATCCCCCTACTGATCACAGGGGGCGGCTCGCGACGATTTCACAGTAGCTAGAGTTACTAGCTTAGGGCCTTTACCCACGACTTGCTTTCTATGCGGTGGGAACCCACGTCTTGCTTTCTATGTGGTGGGAATGTCCATGTCGTGCTTTCTATGCGGTGGACATACCTAGTTGTATGGGCAGCTAGGCGACAACGGGAGGAGTAAACTCTCGCTAGAGGGGGGATGTTGTACCTCGAGAACATTGGAATTTTAATGAATAAGTTTGAGTAGAATTTTTACTAGAGTTTCTGTCTTGGTGCCGCTTTGCAATACTGGTTGAAGGGTTGTCTTAACGAACCTTGTGAATAGGTATCTAATCAAGGAATATTTATGTTGAACAACCATTCTGGTAGTAATTAGGACACACAAGGAAGTGTGAGTGTGGGGGTGGAAAGTGGGGGCTTGGCTCAGGTTGCCAATGCCTATGAGAAGGGTGGTCCCGATTGGTCGGGAACTCTCTTGTCCCCATAGTGTTTAAATCGACAGTAGTATTACTCATTGCCCCTAGAGCGGCGAAGTCTCAAGTGTACATGCTTCTGAAACATGGGAAAAAAGGCACTCGGGATTTCTCTCCTCTTGGAAGGTGGGTCTTAGGATCGCTAGATAGGTTAATCACGCTTCCCCTGCGAGGTGGAGCTAGATCTCATTGCTAGCAGGCTCGAACTCGACTCACTTTGTGATAAGAGATCGTCCGCTAGATGAACCCTTAACCACTTTGTTTGCTTCCGCTATAGATTTAGTGGCCACTAGGTTTACCATCAGATCCGCCGTTTGAGACGGCGGGGTGGGGACCTCACACCTGGTATCAGAGCCAAGGTTAGGCTGAGAAATAAAGTTGTATTGTTTGAATATTTAAAAGGAACTAAAAGTATATAGGTAGCTGATCCGAATTCCTTGCATTGGTGTTGCAGGAAGACCCCGTGCTAGAATATCGAAAGTTCCAAGTGTTCGAGCTTATTTACGAACAAGTTGGACGATCCCCAATCTACCAATTTAGGCAAGATGTCATGGAGATACTGATGAAGGCTCATACGCCACACTCCACTCGCATCAATAGAGGATGGGGACTTGATTGGACACTTGCAGGAGGGATTTACTACATCAACGCTCGGAAGCTAGGATGCCTGGCTACCGATTTGAAGAAGATACGTTGGGGAGAAGAGTTGAGGGTGATGGAGATATTCTACTTGCTACCTACACGATTGGACCTGACTGTCTCTGACGACACCAATCAAACCCTCAACGAGTGGCTTTTAGAGAAGGTCACCAATGTAATCCCAGCAAACAGAGTGAGAACGTTTGTAGTACCAAAAGAAGAATCCCGTCTTGACACCATAGTTTATTATCCACTCAAGGATGAGTATAGAAACTACTTCACAAACAAAGTAGAGTATCATGTGAACACAATCTCCTAGGCGTATCTTATACGCAATCCAAAAAGCCATGTAATAAATTGATCATCAGTTATCCTAGACCTTGATGGGTTTCGATTGTAATAAATTTTCATCAATAAAGTGCTTTTTGTCTCTGAATCTCTGTCTCTTGATAAAGTGGGATCTTGAATTTTATTTAAAGTCATGTGTCTATTTTGAAATCCAAGTAATGGTACCAAGAATCTCATATAACCAATGTAGGCACCGCCTGCTGCTCTCTAATCGGCAGCGCAAGAGAAGAAGCTCCTCCTCAAACAAGCGCAACCTCCGATCTTTAAGGGTGAGGGGGCAAATGTGGAGAGAGATGCGGAAGTGTGGATGGAGGCTATGGACGACTATTTTGAAGCTGCGGGAACCCAACCCGCGAATCAGACCATGCTTGTGATGTTCCGCTTGTCTGGCGATGCCAAGATATAGTGGAAGCAACATTGCAAGGACTTGGATATTAAGGGATCTTCCCAATCCTAGGAAGACATCAAAGCTGCAATAATGGGACGTTATTTACCACCCGCCTATAAAACCTTGACGATGAACGAGTTCTTTTCACTTCGGCAGCTGACTTCATCTGGCGAAGAGTATTATGCAAAGTTTGTCACACTTCGGAGATATGCTCCTAAGATGACTTTGGAACAACAGGTAGCAAGGTTTTGCCAAGGGCTAATCGACCCTTTGAATACTCAGTTGGAAGCTCTCAGGATGACAAAACTACAGGATGCCTTGTTGAGAACCAAACCTTTAGCTCTTGAAGTAAAAAAAGTTAATCAAAATAGGAGGAATCATTTGGCAAAGAGGGCAAGGACAAATGTTTGGAATAACAGACCAGCCAACCAAGCATATGACCAGCGCCCTATTGTGGCTACCACCACAACCATGGAGTTCCCATATGTTCAATGCTATGGTTGCGGCGAGTTTGGACATTACATATCCAAGTGCCCCAGGAAAACTCAGGCAACCAGCGCTAATGCCATACCCTTGAATGCCCATGGGCGTGGCCAATCTAATGGAAGAGGAGGACGTGGAAGGATGAACAGAGGGCGTGGGCGTGGAGCTACCGCCAGAGTGAATGCCGCAGTGGTACGACCAATTGTGGTGACGAAGCAGTGGAGAGAGAAACCTTGCACGCTTCAATTGACAATCCTAATGGTTGCGAGCAATACGCAATCATTCATATGCAAGGATCTCTCAGAGGTGAACAAGTTAACTTCCTTATAGATTGTGGTAGCACTCATTCAGCTTAAGTTAGGTAAGTATCCAACAAGCAAGCTAGTTGTAGAGTTAGCCAATGGCAAGGAAGTAGTATCTCAACATTCTGCAAGAAAAATCAACTTTGATTTAGGGGGACACCCAACTTCTGCCCAATTTCGAACCCTACCCTCAGGATTCTTTGATGGGATACTAGGGATGGATTGGTTAAAGAAAAATAAGGCCCACATCCATTGTACACAAGGGAACTTTACCTTTACAGATAACTTGGGTAATGAAGCCTTAATCCAGGGGGGAAATGGGAGACCTAGGGCTACTCTAGTTCAGCAGGCCACTAGACTCTTGAAGGGACTAAGAAAGGGGCAACAAATTTATGCGGTAAAGCTCAACAAGGTGGACCAATCAGATACCTCACTTTGACCAAACTGGTTGAGGGATTATGATGATGTATTCTCTGAAGACCTTACGAATCTTCCGCCACATAGAGAGGTAGATCATGAGATCAAGACTATTCCTGGATGTGAACCTATCTCAAAAAGACCTTATAAAATGTCACTTCCAGAGGCCATCGAACTCAAGGAACAACTTAGGCAACTCATTGAGCAAGGATTCATTCGACCTAGTACTTCTCCTTGGGGTGCTCCAGTTCTTTTTTAGAAGAAGAAGGATGGAACCTTAAGGCTATGTATAGATTATCGTGGACTGAACCATGTAACTATCAAGAACAAGTATCCAATTCCAAGGATTGACGAACTCTTGGACAGACTCCACGGCGCCAAAATGTTTACAAAGATTGATCTAAGGTCAGGATATTACCAAATTAGGATCAAGGAATCAGATATTCCAAAGACAGCTTTCAACACTAGGTATGGACACTACAAATTCACAGTAATGTCTTTTCGTCTAACAAATGCTCCTGCAAGCTTCAATCGACTTATGCAGGATATTTCCAGACCTTATCTGGATGATTTTGTCTTGGTTTTCTTTGATGGCATTCTAATCTATTCTAAGAACGAGGCAAATCACGAAGAATATGTTCGCAAAGTGCTTTATCTTCGTCGAGAACACCAAATTTACGCTGAAGAGAGCAAGTGTACCTTTTGCTCCCCAAAGGTAAATTATCTTGGATTTGTCATATCGGCCGAAGGGATTTCAGTGGACCCAGATAAAGTCAAGGATATCATTGATTGGCCTCAACCATCTACCGTCGGCGAAGTAAGAGGATTTCTTGGGATAACGGGATCGTACACAATTTTTGACAAGGATTATGCACGTATTGTTACACCTTTGACGGAACTTCTGAAGAAAGGAATGAGGATCGAATGGAAGACCGAGCACAAGTCTAGCTTTGCTAAGCTAAAAGAATTCTTGGTCTCAGCTCCTATTTTAAAGCTTCCAAATTTCAGTAAGGAATTCGAAGTAGCGACCGATGCTAGCAAATTTGCTTTAGGCGGAGTTCTTACTCAAGAAGGAAGATCGGTGGTGTATACTTCGCGAAAGCTGAGGGATCATGAGAAGAATTTGTTGGAATTAGGGTTGCAGAGAAACACACAGCTTGGAGAAGATGAAGGAAGCTCAAGGCACACAATAGAGAGTGTGTTACTTAGTGTGCTATGGAAAGATAGATAGATAGCCCTAGAGTGATGGGCGTATATACAATGCACTGGAGAAAAAACCTCCTAAGGAGGGAAAAAATGCCCCAGCGGTCCTAGTGTGTTCACACACATCACTACCACATGTATATGGCAACAAATTCCCCCCTGGAGTGATGCGGTGAACGAGAGTTGGCACCTGAGTAAAGGGAAGTGCCATGCCCTAAGGACAGGATCAGTCCACAAAGGGGAGTAAGCCCAAATCTTTGCAGAAAGCTTCAAGCTTCTCACGAGACAATGCCTTTGTGAAAAGATCTGCAAGGTTGTCCTGAGTTGGCACATAAGTCAAGCTGATCTCTCCTACTGAGAGCCTCTCCCTGACATAGTGGTAATGCACCTCAATGTGCTTTGTGCGAGCATGAAAAACTGGGTTCCTCGCAACTGCCAATGCGCTCTAACTGTCAGTGTAGATAGTGTTGGCAATGTCCTGTCCAACACCCAAATCAGCCATAAGGCGTCTGAGCCATACACACTCAACCGTAGCTGTGAAGACTGCCCTGTACTCAACCTCACAACTCGAAGTGGCCACAGTAGGTTGCTTCTTGCTCAACCATGATATACATGAACTGCCAAGCATGAAACAAAAACCACTTGTGGACACTCGCATGTCAAAACAACCAGCCCAATCTGAGTCCGAAAAAGCATGTATGTCTGGCGGCAATGATTCCCCCTTGGGATAAAACAAGCCAAGATGTAAAGTGCCACTAAGGTAGCAGAAAATCCTCTTGACACCCTGCCAATGCTTAGACCCTGGGCTATGCATAAATCTGTTGACCTGTGAGACTGCAAACTAAATATCCAGCCTCGTGTTGCATACATAAATGAGGCACCCAACAGCTGTTTGGTAAAGAGTCACATCAGCAGGATCGCCAGCATCATGTAGACTTAACTTCAAACCTGTTTCCATGGGACTGGCAATAGGTTTGCAATCCTCAAGTCCAAACTTACATAGCAATGTCTCTATGTAACTTTTCTGACACAAGGCAATACCACCAGCACACTGCTTAAACTGTATACCCAAGTAATGATGCAACAACCCCAAATCTTTCATCTTGAAAGTAGCATTCAAATCAGCCTTAAATTCATCAATATGTCTCTCATTTGGTCCAGTGATCAGCAAATCATCGACATAAAGAACCACAATGAGAAATACATCACCCTCATGCTTTACATATAATGTGCTTTCTGTTGGACTGTTACGAAAGCCTCGTTTGACCAAATGAGTGTCAGCTTTTTCATACCAAGCACGAGGAGGTTGCTTCAACCCATACAAAGCCTTCTTACATTTGCACACTTTGTCCTCTTGTCCTTTTATGACAAAACCGTGAGGCTGCGTTACATAAACTTCCTCAAATATGTCACCATTCAAGAAAGAAGTAACAATGTCTGATTGATGCTTTTTTGCTATGCATAACCCTTTGCAACAAGTCGAGCCTTATGGCAATCAATCTCACCATCCGGCTTGCGTTTCAACTTGTTAACCCACTTCGTACCAATGGCCTTTTTGCCAGGAGGCAAATCACATAAAGTCCATGTGTCATTTTCTATAAGTGCATCATATTCTGATTTCATGGCAGCAATCCAATTTTCTGAATTCTGTGCTTCATCAAAAGACAGAGGCTCCTCAACATCATGTAAACTAGACACAGCCAAAGCATAACAATCTGATGCATAAGATGCATGGCGAGAGCCTGAACGAGTACAACTAGATAAAGGTGCATCCAATTTACTGTCACGCAAAGTGTGCACCAGCCATTTTGGCATACCTCTAGCCTGCTTATTTTCAGCCCTTTCCTCATCAAGTACATCATGTACATCTGCATCAGTAATAGGCTGATCTAAAACATTTTCAGAAACCCCCATAGGTTGTACATTTGCCTCATTGGAACTTACATTCGTATTTCCACCACTGAAAAGAGGCAACAAAGTGTCATAAATGTCCTGTGAGCTTACATTACTGTCTCTAGTACATGACAGCAAGGGCTGAACAGAATCTTCCACAAACACTACATCCCGAGAAACCAGAATACGTTTTGTTTGCGGATGATACAACCTGTAACCTTTGCTTTCAGCACTATAACCAACAAAAATACATTTGACAGCCTTATCATCCAATTTTCTGCGCTGCACTTGTGGCACCAAAGCATATGCCAAACAGCCAAAAACACGCATGTGCTCAATAGAAGGTTTTCTATCATGCCATGCTTCATATGGAGTAATAGACTGCAAAGCTTTCGTAGGACACCTGTTAAGTACATAAGTGGCACACATGATGGCCTCAAGCCAAAAAGAATGCGGCAAAGCTTGACTTTTGACCATACATCGTGCCATTTCTGTTAGTGACCTGTTTTTCCTCTCAGCAACACCATTTTGCTGAGGTGTATAAGGCACTGTACATTGGTGTTTTATCCCACGACTAGCCAGAAATGCATTAAATTCATGAGACATATACTCCCCCCCTCGATCGGAACGGAGGGTGCCCATAGTACATTTCGAGACATTTTCAGCCATAGCCAGAAATTGTTTGAAGCACATAAAAACTTCGGACTTCGCTTTAAGCGGAAATACCCATGCATGCCTGGAGAAATCATCAATGAAAGTCACGAAGTACAGGTAATTGCCCAAGGACGGAGTTTTCATGGGCCTACAAACATCACTATGTACAAGCTGCAACCTGCATGTGGCCCGAACTGAACCATCCTTTGGAAATTTAGAACGCTGCATCTTACCCAAAATACAGCCTTCACAAACATGTTTGACAGGTGCTTCAAGAGGCGGCAAAGAAGCAACCATATCAGATTTCTGCAAACGCAGCAAACTGGCAAAATTCAGATGACCAAAACGTGCATGCCAAAGTTTTGCATCTGAAATAGCCCTTGAATCTGCAACAGCATTTGCAAAATTTTGTCCACACTTGTCATACAAAGTGAGCTTATACAGCCCACGGCACAAAAGGCCAGATGCAACAATTTCATCACCAAAACTGAGATCATGAACTATACATCTGTCATCCACAAATTTGACTACAAGTCCAAGTCTAGCAAGTGCGGATACAGACAAGAGATTCTTCTTGATCCCAGGTACATACAGTGCATCAACAAGTGTGAAGGAACTGCCATCAGCAGCAGTGAGCACAATCTTTCCAACTCCCTGAACTGGATAAGAGGCGTTGTTGACACAAGTGACTGAATTACCATGAGGGACAGACTCGAGAGAGGTAAACAATTCACGATGTGAGGTAATGTGCTTTGTAGCACCACTGTCGAAATACCACACATGTGAATCTGCAGCAACAATTGACAAGCATGCATCATGGACAGCAGGATTGTAAGTGCACTCTGTGCTAAAAGCCCATTCTGCATCAACATCAGCAACACAGTCTCCTTTCACAGAAGACTCAACAATGGCTGCATTTGTATTGGAACCAGCATTTGCAGTGGATCCACCCTCTTTCTTCTTAGCCTCTTTGGCCTTCAACTTAGGACACGACTTGATCAAGTGATCATTGGCTTTACAATAATGGCAACGAATCTTCTTTTTGCCCTTATCACTAGAATTTCCAGAGGAATTGCTGCCAGCAAAAGCATTAGGAACATAATTTTTGCCACTCGCAGCAGAACCATAAGAAGTGGCTGCATTACTGTTACCACCCTTTCTTTGAGAAGCAATAAAAGCCTGTTCAACTGCACGCTGCCTAGTCCTGTTTTTTCTTGAAAGTGACTCTTGCAACAGCAATGTGCATAATGCATCAAACTTGACAACTTCAGGATTTCCTTGGGTCATCAGTCTCCAAGTACTAGGAAAAGTCTGCTAGGAATCTGGTAAGGCATCAATAACAATCTGCACAAGGGAACTGTCTGAAATGACTTCACCTGCAGAAATAAGCTGCTCATTGATATCCTTGACACTAGCAAGGAAAGTGTCCATATCATCTTCCTCATGCATAATCTTCGACTCCAGCTCTTTACACAGCAAAGCAATTTTAGCCTCATTGCGGCTTGCATAAAGACCTGCTAAAATATCCCAAGCCTGTTTTGCTGATTTTGCTGAACGGATGTGAGGAACAATGGTGCGCTTCACAGACAACGCAATCAATGCATGAGCATGCGCATGCTTAACATCCCAACGAGCTTGTTCTGCCGTAGGCAAAACAACTCTTACAGCTGCAATCCTTGCAGCAAGACCTGCAACATCCTCAACATCGCCTACATCCTCAGAACCAGGACGTACATCAATGCCCTGCACAATGTTCCAGACACCTTTTGACACAAGAACATGTTGCATCATATAAGCCCACATAGGGTAGTTGTCCCCATCCAACCTTTCCTCAGCAGCAAACATCTTGAACACATCTGTGTTGTTGTTGTCAGCCATGGTAAATGCTGCACCTGATGTGAAAACTGCCCAAAAATAGGAGAAATGGAGAGGGAACAACCTGTGCTATATAGCACAAACTGTAGAAGACTATAAGGCACCTGTTATACAGAAAACAGCACTGACAAAAATTCTGCACAAAATGACAAAATAGCTTGTGCAGTACTTCCTGTAGTGGAAACGGAGGCCGAAATGAGCCCGAATCAGAAATCTAAGCAGACTAAGCTCTACGAGCTTGCCCGAAATATTTGTCGACCTACGAACGCTCGCCAAAGCTCACTAAAATCGGAGAAAGTGAGCAGGCGTGTGCTGGAGCAGCTTGCGACTAAGCCCGGGAGGACGCAACCTGCTCTGACACCATTTGTTGGAATTAGGGTTGCAGAGAGACACACACAGCTTGGAGAAGACGAAGGAAGCTCAAGGCACACAATAGAGAGTGTGTTACTTAGTGTGCAATGGAAAGATTGATAGCCCTAGAGTGATGGGCGTATATACAATGCTCGGGGGGAAAAACCTCCTAAAGAGGGAAAAAATGCCCCGTCGGTCCTAGTGTAGTCACACACATCACTACCACATGTATATGGTAACAGTATAAGGCCCCTCAACATTGCTAATTTGATAGGGAAAATATGTTAGCTTTGTAGCATAGATCAATACCTAATCGTACCTTCCAAAGGGATTTAAATAGCATAATGTGGAACCCAATTTCTACATGTATGTTGTTTTTGTCCTTCTTTATTGTGCCAAATATTCTCATAGGTGGGAGATTTTTTATGCTTTTGATAGTTTTGATGGTTACCTATATATCTTAAGTCCAAACTTAACTAAGAAAATTTGCAATTAGTGGTAGTAATGAGTGCGACTATATAAATTTTGATGATAGGTCAATAGAATGAGAAAAATACAACTCTTTTGTACCTAATTTTATGCTTAGGAAAAAAAAATATGAGGGCTAAGATAACCATACCTATGATCAACAAAAGTTAATGAAAGAAACAGTTTTATGGTTTAGAAAAATCTCTATCATTCTCAATATGTGATTGATCCCAAGTGATAGTTGTTTTAAGTAGAATATGGCAATATCCTTTGGAGGTTAACTGCAACCAAATGGTGAGAAAGTTGGAGGATACTCATTTTTTTCAAAAGTAGTGGTCTTTTAACCTCATGGTCAAGAAAGGATTTTGCAAAAATAACAATTCTACTAGGAATATTGGAATTTTTTTCAAAACCCTAGAGGGACACTTTTACGTCTCCAGTTAGGTTACTGACCTAGTGTTAAGTATGTAGGCAACATACATGACAACCTCTAGCCAAAAAGCATGTGACAAGGCTTGGATTTTGACTATAAATTGTGCCATCTCCATAAATGTCTTGTTTTTCCTCTCAACAGCACTATTTTGTTGTGTATAAGGCGCTATATATTGGTGTTTTATCCCATGACTAGCCATAATTGCATCAAATTCTTTTGACACATATTTGTCCTCTTGATCAAAATGGAGGGTGCCCATAGTACAACTAGATACATTTTCAGCCACAACAAAAATTGTTTGAAGCACATTAACACTTTGAACTTGGCCTTAAGTGCATATACCTATGCATGTTGTGCGTAATCATCAACAAAAGTTAGGAATTATGATTGATTACCAAAAGAAGGAGCGTGTATTTGGCAGCAAACATCATTATGAACAAGCTACAACTTTCAAGTAGCTTGTACTAAACAATCGTTTGGAACCCTAGAATGCTTCATTTTTCCCAAAATACATCCTTCACATATATGTTTAGATGGTGCCTCCAAAGGGAGCAATGAGGCAACTATAGAAGATTTTTGCAAATGCATCAAACTGGAAAAATTCAATGTCTAAAATGTGCATGCCATAGTTGAGCATATGAAATAGCTTTAGGACCCGTACTTGAGTTTGCAACGCTTTCCATACACTCGTCATAAGAATTGAGCATGTATTGTCACAAGAAGAGGTTCCTGCTGCCACAATTGTATCGAACTAAGATCATGAATAGTCCATCTATTATCCACAAACTTTACAACAAGACTAATTCTTGTTGATGCATAAATAAACAACAAATTCTTCATGATCCCACGCACAAAAAGTACATCAAAAAGTGTGAAGGGACTGCCATTAACTACAATGAGCACAATCTTTCCAAGTCCCTGCACTGGATAAGAGCCATCATTAGCACAAGTGACAATATTTCAAGGGTTGAAAATGACATTTCAAAGTTTCCAAATCTTTGCCTTTCTAATATTTTGAAATATTAACACATTGGTTCAAATTTGGAAAATATGTGCATATTGGCTCATACGTTGTGATGTGTTTTGGCGAAATGGTGCGGACCACCCCAAAGTCTTTGCGATATGTTTTTTGGTTCTCTTAGACCTTTTGGATGTTAATAAATCATGCTTGTACAAAGTGTACAAAGGTGGTGTGTGCCAGCTGTCTCTATGCATGCGTGCCAGTTGTGCGGGGTACATAGTTTTGCTGTTTTTGTACATAGAAGTGTCGAGACTTAAAAGTGTGAGTAAGTGCTTTAAAAATATGAAGAAAAACTGAGTTTTTATCATCTTGGGGTCGTGAGTGAGGAGGAGTTTTCAGCTGTGAAGAAGAAAGCCTCTCTTGCTGCAGTCTGCGGTGGTGCATGGGGATTGTGTAGTGGAGGTGCCCGTGTGTGTGTGCGAGGGCCTGGAGCCTTGATTGGAGAGTGTGTCTCTCATCAAGAAGGCCATGAACATGGGTGGTGACCTCTGCAATTTCACCCCTCTTCTCTCTTTTTGGTGATGGAAGCTGCCTGAAGCGAAGCTTTCTTGTACGTGTGTGCCCGCTACTCAGGTTTGGCAGTGAAAGCCCCTTGTTATTGTTGTGAATGGGAGGTTGTTTCCCCATGTTTTCCATGGTTTTTTCTTTTTTTTTTGGCTGAGCATCATGAGTTTTTGTATAACTCATGATTGGCATGGTTTTTGATGGGTTTGTGTACATGGTTGGGAGCGACTATGGAGCCCCTTCTTGCATATGCAAGGTCTGCTGAGATGGTGTGAGGGTATGGTGTTTATGAACAAAAGTTCAGAGATTTTTCTTTGTTTTCATTGGTTTGTTTTCCCAAAATTTAGTGCCTTTTTTGCTTCCTTGACTGCAATTGATCATAGCTAGGGCTATGACAGTATAGAGAGAAGCTAGTCGAGTGTAGGCGGGGTTTTGTGCATGCAAGGGTGAGTGTGTTTGTGAGTGGAAATCAGATCCTATCCTCTTGTGAGAGCTACTTTACTTTTTCTCATATATCTTGTGAGTATGGAGGTGTTATAGAGGCCACCCCCAAATCCTTCACATGTTTTGGCAATATGTGACGTGTTTTGGTGAAATGGTGCGGACCACCCCAAAGTCTTTGAGATATGTTTTTTAATGCTTTTGGGGGCCTTAGATTTGAATAAAGCATGCTTGTACAAAGTGTACAAAGGTGGTGTGTGCCCGCTTTCTCTATGCATGCGTGCCAGTTGTGCGGGGTACATAGTTTTGCTGTTTTTGTACATAGAAGTGTCGAGAGTTAAAAGTGTGAGAAGTGCTTTAAAAATATGAAGAAAAACTGAGTTTTTATTAGCTTGGGGTCGTGAGTGAGGAGGGAGTTTTCAGCTGTGAAGAAGAAAGCCTCTCTTGCTGCAGTCTGCGGTGGTGCATGGGGATTGTGTAGTGGAGGTGCCCGTGTGTGTGTGCGAGGGCCTGGAGCCTTGATTGGAGAGTGTGTCTCTCATCAAGAAGGCTATGAACATGAGTGGTGACCTCTGCACTTTCACCCCTCTTCTCTCTTTTTGGTGATGGAAGCTGCCTGAAGCGAAGCTTTCTTGTACGTGTGTGCCCGCTACTCAGGTTTGGCAGTGAAAGCCCCTTCTTATTGGTGTGAATGGGAGGTTGTTTCCCCATGTTTTCCATGGTTTTTTCTTATTTTTTTGGCTGAGCATCATGAGTTTTTGTATAACTCATGATTGGCATGGTTTTTGATGGGTTTGTGTACATGGTTGGGAGCGACTATGGAGCCCCTTCTTGCATATGCAAGGTCTGCTGAGATGGTGTGAGGGTATGGTGTTTATGAACAAAAGTTCAGAGATTTTTCTTTGTTTTCATTGGTTTGTTTTCCCAAAATTTAGTGCCTTTTTTGCTTCCTTGACTGCAATTGATCATAGCTAGGGCTATGACAGTATAGAGGGAAGCTAGTCGAGTGTAGGCGTGGTTTTGTGCATGCAAGGGTGAGTGTGTTTGTGAGTGGAGATTGGATCCTATCCTCTTTTGAGAGCTACTTTACTTTTCCTCATATATCTTGTGAGTATGGAGGTGTTATAGAGGCCACCCCGAAATCCTTCACAACGTGTGTATTTCTCTTTCTAATATTCTTGTTTTAGAATTTCTATGTGCTATTGCCTTTTAATGTTAGGTAAATTCTTCGTAATCCAATTGCTTGCTACATGCCTCTCTTTGCTTGGCATTTGTAGCTTGTTTGAGATTGTGGAAAAACAAACCCAACATACTTGCTACCTAGCTCTAGAGCTCAATTTATGACTCAAGCTAAGGTAACACAAACTCATGGTCGCACTACAATGTGAGAGGGGGAGAAACCATACCCCTCTCCCCCCCCCCCCCCCCCTCCGCCCGCGGGGCACGAACACCACTTTGTCGCACTCTTCTTGAGTCATAAGGGCCTCCTCCTAGCCCTTATTCTTTTCCAATCCATGTAAGCCGTTGACTTTTCAAAACAAAATTAAAAAGAAAATGTTCAGGTAAATGAAAGCTAAATCCAAATACCCAAGTTTACTCACGAGACACTTTAGGTTTTCACCATGGGAACATGGGCATAACCAATGCATGAGAAATTTTCTTTTCATCTCAAGAAAAATAGCATAAAGAAAAAGATAAGATAAGGAAAAACGAAAAGATAAGATAAGGAAAAAGGAAAAGGTAAGATAAGGAAAAAGAGAAGATAAGAATAGGTAAGTAAATTTTGGAAGAAATTTTGAAAAGCAAGATAAGTTATCAAGATAAGTAAAAAGAACTTATCATAGAAAGGATAAGCTATCAAGATAAGTGATGACATTTATCTAAAATGTGCATTAAAAGAGGGCTTCTCTTCTCATTTTACACTTCTCTCCTTCATTTTTCAAGGTGCAAACTTGAGAGTAAGCTTGAGAAATCCATAGCTAAGCCTCTTTCACACACCCCCTCTCCAAGGAAATCCATGGCCAAAACCCTAATCAAGTTTTTCATAACTTGACCTTGTTCTTTGCATTACACTCTCCCTTTCCTCTCTCCTGTGGGACGCATGTCTAACCTCACCATCCTATCTTATTGCAGTATTAGCGAGAAACACAATTACATTGTCAATCCATGGGACGAAGCTGACTCAACTAGTGCATAGAGGCTACAAGAGGTTGTCAATCTCTCGGAAAACAACTAACAACCCTCATCTAACTCAAGCTACACTCAAGTGACTGAAATCACCAAAAGCCAATCGCTCATCGGCAAACAAATCACATCCATTACAGTATCAAATGACATCTAAACGTAACGAAACTTCTAGGGCATGTTTATGAGACATAAGCACACATGCTTATAATCTCAAATCCCACTTTAGGTCAAGTTCCAAAATCGCGATTATTAACAGCAGTGGATTTTTGACCTAGTCGTTTTAGACCCAGAATGCATCTAAATGCTTAGAAATGATGCCTCAATACCCCGCCTATGCTTAGTTTTTGATTTGAAAGTGTAAATTCCTAGTTATGATGAAATTAGGCCGCGAATCGATGACACAAAAAGCTCCGAAATATTGTGAACTGCTTAGGTCAATGCGTAGAGAACTTACCTGCAGTTGCAATGCAACAAACACGACTGCAATGTGACAACTGGGGAGGGAGTAGGAAGTGCAAGAAGGAGAGGAGTGAGCGTCGTTAGCTCACGCTGTGTATTTCATTATCCAAAACTTAAAAATAGCTTATAAAAATTGGCTTTTATATCTTAGCCAAGGCTTTTTTTGGTGGTCAAAACTAATAATCTGGAGTTCTACCAAAGCTGGGTAATGACATGTTGATACAATCTAGAAGCTTGTAGCCCCGGCTCATTAATTACAGAGTTTATCCGAGAAAATAGGAGTTACAATATTCTTGATTTATCAAAATAATAAGTGTTTTACAATGAGAACTCCGAAAAATGGCATCCGTGTTAGCTTGCTGCTAACATTCCCCCCCTCCTCGCCTGTGTCGTCCCTTGACACAGCTTTATGGGCTGAAGTAGTCTTCGGGGTGGCAGCTGGTGAGGCGGTCTTTAAGCGCACTTAGTGCCTTTTGGTATCTGATCTTCCTTTCTTTATCTAGCACTTGCAAAAACTGCATGGTTACTCAGTTCTTCAGCTCCACTCTTGAGTAGCCTACAAATCTTGAGGTTAGATTGTTGATCACTGGTGCAAATATCTTCATTTTCCAAGTGAAGAATCCCGTGTAGAATGCTTCCTCGAACACCAGCATATTGTGTGAAGGTAGAAACATGCATCTGGCGTAGAAGCCATAGAGGACTTCTTCAGAAGGTTGGCCACTGAGATCATAGCACAAACCTTTGTTACCCTCGAGGAATGATATCCAAGGGGCGTCTACTTGCTCTAGCTCATGGAACACTTCGATGCATGTGAGCAGCATTCGGCAGATCTTATATAGCATAGCACATGACAAATCAGGTAGACTTTTAAAGAATGACATGGAGCCCTTTAGGGTTTTCACCATGTATTCTTCAGTCGCTGGTCCCTCTTCTGGAGCAGGCAATCTGGGGTAGTTTAGCCAAGTTGGCCGCTTCTTGAGTAGTGTCTCATGTGCTTTCCAAGTCCTTACTCTTGGTACAAGACAGAAGATCAGATGTCTTTGCCGGGCCATAGGTGCTCTCGTGGACAAAATTGAGTATCTTGGGTTTTTGTTCAGCCAGCTCAACCTCCACTTCGGGTGGTCTTTATCTGCGCCCTCGACTTGCATATCTGCATAAAGCCTTTCTTTTACCTGTAGTAACTCCACTTTTATCATAGCCATTGCGCATTGATTTGATTGGGAGTGAGTTGTGTAACGTTGACGGAGTGAAGAACTCTCAACTCCCAATCTATCGCTGCCTTCCACTGCTCATCCACCTCTTGTGTAATCTTTTCTTTCAGTGCATCTTCTTCAGCTTTTGAGAGCTGGACCATGGGCACTGTGTCTTCTTTTGTAATGGTTACCTAAAAATCATCCTCACCACTCAGCTCTACTATGGACTGTGTGTTATGGAATTGATATCTTATTATTTATTGCAGCTATGACAGGTGGAAAAGGCTTGACCGAGCTAAGCTATTGCAAAAGGATATCATATTTTATGTACATTTTATTATTCAAGTGCTCTTTATGAGCTTTGGCCATTTATGACCGGCGCCAGTTTGTACTCACTTTGACCATTCAAGAATCACTGTGTACTCACTTTGACCATTCAAGAATCTATAAATTAAATACGTGCAAGAGAGAAAGGGTCACTCTTGCACGGGGGGAGATTGTACCCAGTGCCTGTGTTCTTCTTCTCACCTCTCCTCTCTTCTCTCTCGCCGTGCCGACGTAGCACTCCGCTCTAGGAGGTGCACCTGCACATGCTCTCTCATTCTATCACGCTCTCGCTCTCTCTCTATTCGAGTACGGTTTGATTATATGCTCTCACAGGCTTTGTCAGGTATGCATATTTGCGCATTCTATCTCGAGGTATTTTGCAGGGACGCTACGTCTTCCGCTTGTAGCAGTGGTATCAGAGCGTAGGCTACGCTCCAAGATTAAGGATTTCTACAAGCACTCAATTAATTATTTTGTTCTCTCATGCTTGTAAGTGTTGTTGGTTGCTTCAACTTGCAGTAATTAATGTTGATTGTATGATACAGTTAGTCATCTTTGAAATTAAAGAGAATTTCCTCTTTATTGTTATGATGTAGTAATTATTAGTGAAATTATGATAATTAAACATCGTAACTAAAGAGATTAAACTTAATAAAACTACTCAAAATAAGAAGAGATTAGCATACGACTCTAGATAGGATATTACAAAAGAATTTTTTAAAAAAAGAATAGAGAAGAGTAGTCAGATGTTATCAAATGGAGACTCCGAGGAATTATTTATTGTCGTAGGATGAGATATTGGTAATTAGAGTACTATAGAGAGGAGATCAATCTTAAGCGAGTTTATGAGGCTTAGCCTAATATTAGGGTTTCATGGAAGACTTGTTGATACTTGGAAAGAAGAGCAGCCGAGAAAGCTTAATGTCTTGCAAAATAGCAATATGAGAGTGGAAGCAAAAAAGAGAGAGAGAGAGAGAGAGAGAGAGAGAGAACGAGGCCACTGCATGTGGGCGTGCATTAGCACAAGCCCGCGAGCGAGATGCTCTGTAGAGGAAGATCGCGCTCCATGTCGCAGTCGCAGTGAACCCAACCATGCTGAAGTATGCCGGAGAGGCGAACTAGCGTTATTGTTTTTTTGACTCTCTCTCTCGTTCCAACAACAGCAGCCACATGTTTCTCTCTCTACTGTAGCAAATCTTTCTCTCTCCCTCATCTGTGGATACGAGCGCATGAGCTACTCATGACTAACATTTTCATTCTCTCTCTCTCAGTTTACAGTGGACCCGTCTTGATGCCATGCAGCCGATCTCCCTCTCTTTCTTTGGTCCAATGCCGGCCACATGCGCTCTCTCTGTCTTTTCCACTACAACCAACCCACTGTTTGTCTCTGTCTTTGATGGCTAGTCATTTCTTTATTGCTCTCTATCGTCGCCTTCAACTCAGGTTACCCGCAAGATTGAGTGGTTGAGCATGGGCGATGCCATGCAACCATGTAATTACGACCTCATGTTTCTCTCTCTTCGCCAGTCGTGCAATAGCCTGCCAACTACACACACACCCACACACCCACAAAAAGGCATACAGGTGGCTACCTGACTTGCAATAGAACGCATGTAGGCAGGTAGAAAAATGGAGGGGTGTGGTTTCCTGGTCTGCATGGCGTCCCCCAGCCACACAAACCGCAACGTCCAACCACCACTAGCTCCGTGACTCTCCCTCCCACGCTTGTGCGCGCCCACACACACACACATGTACACAATCTCTCTCGTTCCTGGACCACCCAACCAATCACCAAATCACCAGCATGCATGCCTGATGCAGCCCTCCATCACCTCTCTCTCTCCCTCTTTCTCTGCGCATTCTAACACGCACTCTCTCCTTTTAGCTGGCAGCCACACCAACGGCTACACACACACTCCTACAGCGTGGGCACGGCATGCCGATGGCAGCCCGTCAAATAACTCTCTCGCTCTGTTTCTCTCAGTTCTCACTGACGGCCATGCAAAGTGGGATATACTCACCCCCCTCGTTTACTGTTCGTGCCTCGACTCTCTCTGCCTCCCTCGTTTCTTTGTCACTCCCACCGCACAATCACTCTCTGTGCTGCTCAGTACACTAACGGTTTACCTTGGCCTTCAACCATATCACGATTGTCTGGCTGCCTTTCTTCCCCGCAGCTCCCCATCTCCCTCAACCTGTCCTGCGGCCAGCCAGAACATACACTATAGCTTACTTGCAGTAGACTTCTTGCAAGCCAATCTCTTACTCTTGGCCTGCATGCTTTATGCAGCTCCAGTGGATGCTCCTTAGACACTTGGGCAAGTGCCTTATAGTGATTGTTGGCTTTGCATGCGCATATAACACAGAGCAACTAGCAAATTTGCTTCTAATCTCCCTCCCGAGCGATAGTTGCCTTAATATGTTACCAGCCGATATTCTTTGCTTCCGGTATGAGTTCACCTAGATATGTAGTGTACGAAATGATTGAGTTAGCATACGAGCCTAACTTACAGATTACTGCAAAGAACAGGGAAAGTCTTGCTATCTATTTTGAACGCGACAATAAACAATTCATTGTATTTGCTAGCCCGTTGAAAGAGAGTTGTGTTGCAACTGACGTCTCTATAAGTATAAAACTGGAAAGTCCAATATTGAGAGTTGTACTGCGTCTGATATCAACTGTATACTTTTATTGACTTCTAGTTGGCAGTTTATATTAGTAGACATAGCTGAATGCCATAGTTGAATGCATTACTGGCACTGATTTGTCAATGGCCGGATGCCGTGGTGGGCTTGAATGAACTGTACCTTTTGGTGCTTAATGTCCCTCATGATTTTTTTATTATTATTATTATTGTTTTATTGTTTATTTTTTTATTTTATTACCAACAACCTCTTTGTCGCAATTTAGTTGTAAATCTGGCATCTTTGGGTCTTGCAACATTGGTTTGCGATTATGTGGATTGGTTAAAGCTTCATATTCTCAGGCTCAGACCCACTGGTCTTAAATTAATAATAAATTTTTTTTTTTAAAGGAGCAAGAAACTTCGTGTGAAAGAGCACACAATACCATGCCCTGTTGGATGAACTGCCATGCAATTAGGTGGATCGTCCCCAGTGGAAAGAATATCAACATTGCATTCCACTTTTTCTCTCTTTCTGAGTACGACTGCTTCCAGTGGCGGACAATGAGGATGATGATAATGGTTTACTCCGACAATTTTTGACTTTTAGTCTTTTGCTTTACTTAATTTTATTTTGTACTCAAGCATTGGATTAGATCCACAAGGATTGTCTCACTTTCATCTTTTGAAATAAGCATACACACACACATACTATAAGTGTTCTATATGGTCTTTCATAGCTTGAAGTCAATGTTCGTGGCTACGCGGTGTGAGATTTGTGTGTCTATATTTAAGCTGGCGATAAGTGCTGCTATGTCTCTTGGTATTTTAGTGTTTGTTGTATCCATTCAAAGATGACCATCGAAATTAGTTCCTACAAAATTTTCTCTTTGGATCAGAGTACTCATAGCAATGTTTGTTGATCGAGTTAGGGCTTGCCAAAAACAATTTTCCTAACTAAAGACAATAAGGGCACACCTAAAGCTTTTTTTGTTTTTAGGTCACAACTCAAAGGTTTTCCAGTATTCACACTAAAACTTATAAAACTTTGTCGATTTACGTGAAGGAAAGCATGGAATCTAGCCGATGTTTGCTATTTTAACTACTTTCAATAACACTGGTGAAATTTTACTAATTTTCTTGTGACAAAAATCAATGGTTTAAACACTTACTCACATATACATTCCACCTCACCGATATCTGACATCCATCTGTACGACTTGAATTTTGGTTTGTTCTAACTTGCATAACATTACTCACATGATGAATTATGCTGTTGACCTTTGTTTTCAAGAAATTGTTTAGCATTTGCCGATTTGGATACTAGTCACTTCTGCAAACCACCTCCAGGTATGTAATTTCTCGTTGTTTTCCACATTCTTTTTCTCCTTAATGAATCCATTCCTAAATATATCTACGGCTATCATATTTCTTAAGATCACATCACTTACGCAACATATCTCGTATGCCTATACTGCAATGACATTCCTTAACATATTCCTATAATAATACTCACTTTCTCTACTTGTTTGGAAGTTTATATTGTTGGTGCATATATTTAATGACACAACGTCAAGCAGTTTGCAATAAGGATAATACCACTGGACAATTTGAAAGAAATAAGAACTTTTACTTCCTTGCATTTTCTTATGGCATATGAAATTAAGAATCCATAAAGTCTGGCTTATGCTTGCACTGCATGTAATTTCTATTGAGAGGATTTGGCATTAAACTATGCAGCTCCTCATATGAGCTGTGGTGCTTTGAGTTAGTGAACAAAATTAAAAAATAAAAAATTATAAGTACTCCGTTACTCACGTATACTCCAATGTGGTGTCACACAGGTAGTCAATGTTTTGTCTTTTTATGTCTTGTCTAGTCCATTGGTCACATGCACACAGATCCGCCGATTTAGGCAGTGTGTAAATGCTCATCCTGGTGTAAATTCGCCGATCTAGGCAGCACAGTAATATACTGCAAATTCACACTTTTTAAACAATATCCAATGCAGATTCGCCGATTTAGGCAGCACGTCTTATTGGTGTAGATTCGCCGATTTAGGCAACACCGATCACAAAATCATGCTGTAGTGGCTGGCCACCACTGTAACTAGTATGATTTTGTTACCCGGGTACACAAATTGAAGGGTATTTGGATTTGGATTGGAAATGAGTACATGTTGACAGATGTCTCGGTTTAAAATTGGAATGGATGTATGTTGGTAGTATTGAACTTGAGAATGATGAGAACAGATTCTTGAAGGATGAGTGTGACCAATGATATCCAGATTCATCAGGGTATGACATATACTGCTTATTCTAGTGGTATGGGACACTAGAATAGGAAGTATGTGGATGACGGCAGGCATAAGCTAATGTTGTTTAGTTTCATAAATTTTTCTTTTATTATGTGATGTTTTTGACAAGTATTGTTTGCAGATTTTTATCTTCGCAACTGAGGACAGTTGCTTTCCAACAGAGAGGTATGTTATGGAATTGATATCTTATTATTTATTGGAGCTGTGACAGGTGGAAAAGGCTTGATCGAGCTAAGCTATTGCAAAAGGATATCATATTTTATGTACATTTTATTATTCAAGTGCTCTTTATGAGCTTTGGCCATTTATGATTAGCGCCAGTTTGTACTCACTTTGACCATTCAAGAATCACTTTGTACTCACTTTGACCCTTCAAGAATCTATAAATTAAATACGTGCAAGAGAGAAAGGGTCACTCTTGCACGGGGGGAGATTGCACCCAGTGCCTGTGTTCTTCTTCTCACCTCTCCTCATTTCTCTCTCGCCGTGCCGGCGTAGCACTCCACTCTAGGAGGTGCGCTTGCACATGCTCTCTCGTTCTATCACGCTCTCGCTCTCTCTCTGTTCGAGTACAGTTTGATTACATGCTCTCACAGGCTTTGTCAGGTATGCATATTTGCAGTGTGTTGTTGTTTCTATCATTCTATCTCGAGGTATTTTGCAGGGACGCTACGTCTTCCGCTTTTAGCACTGTGTCTCTAGTTCAACAAATGACACTGAGGGTATTTCTATTTGAGGCTGCTCCAAAGTGCCTACCTCTTCCTGTGTTTCCGGCTTTCCATCTCTCAGCAGCTGGTTAACTCTTTTAAGCTCGGCTATTTCTTTTAGCAGCTCTTCTTCTCTTTGGACCCGCATCAAGGCCAGGTCTCTGCACTGAGATTTCTCCAGATTTAGCTCTAGCTCGAGGTCTTTGTTCTTTTTCTCTAATGCTTTGTACACTTCATTTGTCCCTTTGATCGAGGCTTTGGCTGGATTCTCTCGTGTTTGCTGCAAGAAAATTGCCTAATCATTTATTCTTTGTTCTGAGTATTGTAGAGAAGCGTCCGCAACATCCAACTACACTTGAATCTTTCAAGCTGACAGGGTTGTCGTTATAAGTTCGTTTGTAACTTCTATCAGCTGTTCATCCTTGGCTTTACATGCATCTGATAACTTTGTAAGCAGGTCACCTAACTCCTCCATCTCCTTCTGTTGTTTATCTCTTGCTAGTTGATGTTGTTTAGCTTCAGCTCTCATTTCTTGCACTTGCCTCTGAAGATCGGTGATGACATTTAATATGTCTTATAACTCTCCTTGGAGAGCGTCAATCACCATCTCTAGTTCTTTAGCCTTTGTGTTGCAGCTAAGTGTTGTTGATCGGAGTCTTTCCGTCATATCCTGCATTTGCTTTGCATAGTCGTTGACTTGCAGGATTACCTCATCATTACATTGCCAGTCGTCATTTCTTGCTAGCTAGGTTGATGTTTTTGTAGCCTCTTTTGTGTCTCGCGGCTGCGTCGTGGCAGCTGGTTCTTCTTGCCCTTGAGGTTGTGGGCTGGCCTTCTTCTACTTTGTCATCCTAAGGCTTTGTGGATGCCTCGGTCGTTTCATGCTATGTTGAGGTAGAAGGTATTGGCTCGGATTTTGTTGTGTCCTCTTGTGCAGTACTTGTTTCTTGTTGTGCAAATTCGTCTGCCTTCTATTGTTCGGGCTCTTGGGTAGCTTCGGCTGCTTTCTCTTGTTCAGGCTCAGGTTCTTTCTCTTTTTGTTGTTCTTGAGTAGCAGTAGCCTCTTGTGTAGATTTTTCTACTTCTTTTGATTCAGATTTTGTCTCTTTGGTGGGCTCAGCTTTTGTGGCTTTCGTTGCTGGTGATAGTGGTGGGCTTGGAATAGGGTTATCCTATTGTTTCGTAGGCGGTGAAGTGGGTCAGGGAGACTTGTGACCTTGGTCGTGTTGTGCCTCTTCCCTTGCCATTTCCTCGGCTTTTCTCTGGTCCTCCACCTCTTTTGCTTTCCTTGCCTCTTCTTGGGCTTCTTTCAGCTTCAAGGCTTCTGCTTCTTGATGCATTTTTTCCAATGATTCTGTTGGATCTTCAGCATCTTTCCTGGTGTGATGGTTTATCCTTGGTCCCTTAAGTCCACTAGGCATCCATTTTTCCGGGTCCTTTCCTTGTGCTTGTCGGCTATGTTGGTATGCATGTTTTTCTCTTTCAAACCAGGCTTGCTTTTGCACGGGCTCTTCCTGGTATGCGGCCACGGCTTTTCTCTTCATCTCCTCTCTTCGTGCCCTCTTTTCCTCATTATCTCAGCTTTCATTGATGTGTCTTTCTAGAGAGCTTTCAGCCGACTCTTCATCAGATTTGTAGATTTCTTGGCTGAACTTGTAGCTTGAGGAGAAGGTTGTGCTGCCAGTCTCCAAGTGTTTTGGTCTGGGGCAGGTAGTAGGTTGTCGACCAGGCCGATGGCATGGTATGCAATCCTTGTCAATACCTTTGGTGCACCCAGGTAAGTGATCTTTCCTTCTTTCTTTGTGCCTTTCAGAGTGGTCAAGACATATTATGTGTGGTCCACCGGTTGTCTAGTTGTTGACTTGAGGACTTGCGTGAAAGTGGTGGCAAACGCATGATTTGGCGTGGTATACCTTCGTGGCCTTTTAGCCAGCAAGTGGAAGTGTTGGTAGTATAACCTGGCTGGCTCTTCCACTTGCTTGTGAATTAGGTCTGCAAAGGTGGCTACGGCGGTTTCTTTCGTGAAAGTTCCTGCCATTTTCCTATCCCTTTCCCTCATCTTCGTTCCTTCTATGGGCAGTCTGAGTGCTTCTGCCACTATTTCCTTGGTTATAATTGCGGATAAAAGATCATAAGCTTTTTGGAAATCCACATCGCACGGCTCCTGTTCATAGAAATTTCTGAGTCCTAGCCTGCGGTTGGGGCTTCTTTGGTCTCAAGCTTCACGGCAACATCATACACTTCTTTCGGTAGGAGTTGCAACTCTACCTGATGTCCCTCCTCACTCTTGAATCTGCCGGTGAACACTGTGGTGTGATTCTCTTCTAGTTGTTCTTTTGAAAGATAGGCTGCCTTGGCGGCTTTGACTACATCTAGATCCAATTGGTATGCGGGCAGCTCCTGCAACTTTTCTTTTTGGTTGAGCTTTCTCTTGGCCCTCTCTGCTGTTTGCATGGCTCCTGTTCAGTGAATAGAGCGTCAAAGTTAGCAGATTTGTCGAATTTTTCTCTAAAATGTCCTTGAGTCTGAAATGTTGACAATATTGGTCCAATTTGCTTCAAATCAATTTTTGAACAAGCATAGATACAGAAAAACATACAAGGAACAAAATTGTAAAGACCAAAGTAAATAATCATGATTATTTATAGCTAAGTAATTTTTTCAACATTTTGCAAACTTGGCATCACAGACTTGAAGTATATACCAAATACATACTCTGAGTGAAATATGGGCTCATTTGGATTCATAGGGTGAAAATGGTACCAGATTTTGGCCTTAGATCTCTGAAACAATAGATATAATGAAAATTTGAGATTTTGAGCTCCAAATTGGTTCAAACTTGGCTAGTGGGCTTAACACATTATGTACTTTGGATGTATGATGGCAAAATATCAAAATTCCCCCATTTTGGCTAGAAAGTAAATAATCACGATTATTAACTTTTCTACCAAAATCAACATTTTTTGGTACAAATTGGTTCTAGGCATTGTATAGATCCTGTGTATGTGATATAAGGTGATTTGGATCAAGAAATGTGGTCCATAACCCAAAAATTGGCTTGCAAAGACTTCTTTGCGTTTTCTGGCAATTTTCCAAGTTATAGGTGCTCATTTTGGCTCATACTTGATTTTTGCTATGTAATAAGTGTGTACACATAATAGGTGAGGTGATGATACAATTTCCAAGCAAAAATAGTGCAAAAGTAAATAATCACGATTATTTACAACAGTCACAATTTTTTTGCAAAACTTAAAAATTTTGACCTAAACACATTCTATACACCTAAACCAGTCCTAAATTGAATTTGGTCAAGTTTGGTCTTGCCGGCATCACTTTGTGCTTTATCGACTCTGAAATCACCAATTTCTGTGACTACACTGCCTGTTGAGTTGGTCAGTCAATTTTGAGGCTTTGGACTTGTCCGCAACATAGTCGTGAAGCTGCTCATCCAATTCTGGCTCATTTGGAGTCAGTTTGATCCCGTATGTCAAATTTGACGTTTTCTAGCCTTCGAGCCTTTTTTTGCTTTTTGAGGGCTTTGCTTGATAGATTTCACTAAACCAATCATATACATTGTATATGAACCTCGTAGGCAAGCTGTCTGTGGAGTAAGATCAAAATTCTAGCATCTACCAAAAACCTAACTTTCCTACTGGGGACCCCCTCGACCCCTATCAAATGTTCAACTGATGATAGAGAAAGGTTCTATTATGTTAGGGCATGCTAAAGTTCAGATCCCATCTGATTTGGTCGAGCTGACAGGCCGCTATGGTCAGTTTTTGGTCGTAAGTCTTCGTGCACTGCTCGATTTCTAGGGTTTTTTCTAGGGGTTTAGACTAGCTACCGGCCGTACAAAATGGATCATTGACGAGTAAAGAAGTTACCCATCATGTGTCTATGCATAGCCGTGGTTCGCTCTACCATGCTTTGAAGATCAATGCAATTCAAACCACTACGCTATGGAAGAGCTGGGTCTTGAGTAATTAACTCAAGGGTTTCTGATGTCGAGGTTTGCTACTGATGTCTTCCAAAGAGCAAATCTTGTATCTTGTGTGCTCTCTGTTTGATTGTACCATCAGGATTCTTCAGCACGCTGATTGCTTGAGCTGTTGGTAGCACTTTTGACTGTGGATTGGTTTTACGGTTTGTGGAGAAGATAAGTGCTCCTTTTTCTTCCAATTCCATTTCAAGTTAGGTTCCTTGCGCGGAGATACTTGTCTCTGTGTTTTTACCCTTGGAACCTTCTTTTGTTTTGTGGGTGAAGTTTTAGGCACCCAGATTTGAATCAGCTTATCCTTAAGCTGTGCTTTTGGTACCCAAATTTTTCTGACTCCTTGCATGCTACTTGTAGCATTTGCTTGTCGAGGGGATGGAGACGATTGATTACTTCGTGGTTTGTTCTGTTGATTTCTTCCTTTTCATTCCTCCTTGCTTGGTGCAATTGGAACAATGAGTTTCCCGCGTTTAGGTGATAGCTTGAGCTGATTTGTATCCCAATTTGGTACCGCTTTGTATGTACGCATCCAGGGAATTCCAAGAATCATCGTCTTATTCATGTGTTCATCTGGTAAGCATACACACTGTTGAGGACGTGAACATCCATGTACTATCACGTTCAAGTTGACTACTCCCAATGTTGGGGTTGGGTTCTTGTTGCATCCTTTGATTGTCACTATTCCTACTGTCTATGCTTGACTTGTTGCCTTCTTGTACGTGGAATAACTGACTGCATTTACTCTAGCTCCTGTGTCGACCAAAGTATTGGTGTTGTGATTGTTGAGTTGTACTTTGATGCGCAGGTCCATTCCGTCTAACCAGTCATCATCTATTGAAACTGTATCTTTAGGTAATTCCCATTGTCGGTCATCTATTTCCAGAATGTTGATGGGAGTCGGTATCTGTTGATCCTGAGAGCATCTTTCCGTTTGAGTACCCGAAGCCGCGAGCTTCCTCTTGGGCTTCATCAATAACCTGCTGCCGTTTAATCTTCCTTTGCTTGGCTGCATGCATTCTTTCTAGCAATTCATTGGTTAGCGGAAAATTGTATTTCTTTAAACGACATCCACTGATCCAATTAGCCATTGGTTCACCATCTAGGGTGGACAATTTTACTGCTCCACTTGGAGATACATCTTCAATGATAAACGGTCCGTTTCCCTTTTTCTTAAACTTGGGAATGTGTTGCTTAAAGGAATAGACTAAAACTAAGTCCCCTTTCTTGAAGATTTTTGTGATTAAGTGGGAATCAAAAAACTGTTTTTGTTTCTGCTTTTGTGCATAGATGTGAGCTACAGAAGTTAGCCTTTGCTCATCTAGCTTTTTCAAATCTTCAAGTCTTTCTGACAATTCATGTCTAGTCCACTCAAGATTCCGTGCTACCCTTAATGTCGGCAATAGAAACTCTAATGGAAAATGGTATCAAGACCATAAACAAGGTTAAAGGGTGTATTATTTAAAGTTGTTTTGAATGAAACTCGATAAGCCCATAGAGCTGCATGGAGATTCATTTCCCAGTCTGTCCTTCCTGAATTAACCACTTTAGTTAGCACCGAGCTAAGAATTTTTTTCGTATGCTCAGCTTGTCTTCGTTTTCTTGTGGGTGATAGGGAGTTGATTTGTTATGGATGACCATAAATTCATTAAGCAAATACTCGATTACCTCATTGAGGAAATGAGTTCCCCGTTCACTGACAATTTCTATTGGCAGTCCATATCTCGTGAAAGCATACTCATATAAGAATGCAACAGTGGTTCTGATATCATTCTTTTGAGTTGCTTTAGCCTCGGCCCACTTGGTCAAATAGTCCGTAGCTAAGAGCAATATTCCGTCTCGATTTCTTTTGTATAGCCTACCAGCTAGTAATTGATACATAGTCAATTTCTCAATTAATCTGATCGTAATAGGAAGAGGTATTTGTGAATCCACTTGAGCTATTGTCATCAATGACACCATGTTTTTTGACCATCGAGGTATCATTTCCACGGAGAACAAATAGGCATCTGGTAGATCATCGTCTACCCCTTTAGGTGATTCTCCTGAAACAATCCTTGACAAATGATATGCTCGTTGATGTGTAGTGCCCTTTTTTACAACCACAGTGAAATCAGAATAATGAACCATCTCACTATTCTTCCTATGATGCATGGCTTGTTGATCACGTACAACAAAGCTTGGTGGTCTACGAAGAACACAAACTTGTTGGTTAATAGGTAATATCTATACTTTTTAACGGCATAGATGATTCCTAATCCTTCCCTTTCGGTGGTGGTGCAATTCTTTTCCACCATGTTCAACTGTCGGCTAGCATAAGAAATAGGAAAGTCAAATTTCCCGTCTCCTAGTTGAGCTAGTATACAACCGATAGCAAAATTGGAAGCATCTACATGTATGTGGAATATCTTATTCCAATCTGGTGCTTTCAATATTGGAGCTAAGGTGAGAGCTTTTGCTTAAGATTCATGAAGGATTCTTCACATGCCTCGGTCCACTCAAAGTATGAAATCAATCTATACATGGGTTTTGCAATTATAGCGTACATGTAGATGAACCGTCTGTAATATCCACAATGCCCCATGAAGGCTTGTACCCCCTTGATTGTTGTTGGTCTAGGCAAATCAACAATAACATGAATTTTTTCAATATCAATAGCTATGCCATTTTTAGACACTATATATCCAAGAATTTTTCCTTGTCTACCCATGAATGTGCACTTTTTAGGATTTAAGCAAATCCTATACAGTCTACATTTTTCAAATATCTTTTTGGGGTGTTCAAAATGATCTGCCCGGATTGATGAATGTGTGCATAGATCATCCATATATACTTCTAAGAATTTTCTAAGATATTATTTAAAATCATGGCTCATCAACCTTTGAAATGTGGCTGGAGCATTAGTTAAACCAAACGGCATAACCCGATAGGCAAAAATACCCCATTCTGTTGCAAAAGCAATTTTATGCTGATCTTTTGGGTCAACCAAAAGCTGATTGTATCCTGAAAAACCATCTAAGAAGTTGTAAGCTTCTTTTCCTGCAATTCTTTCTAAAACATGCTCAGTGATTGGAAGAGGAAAGTTGTCTCTAATGGTAGCTGCATTCACTTTTTTGAGATTAACACACACTCGTAATTTTCCATTCTTCTTGGGTACTACCACAATTGGAGACACCCAATCTGTGTGTTCAATTTTGTAAATGAATTCGGCTTCCTTTAGTTTTTTAATCTCTTCTTTTATCTTCCTGGCAAATGTTTCATTATACGTGTATGGCCTTTGTCTACTTGGTTTCGCATCATCTCTCATAGGAATGGTACGTTGACAGATTTCTGGATCAACACCTTTGAGATCCTTGTGTAAGACCAAGCGAAGATATCTCGGTATTCCTTTAGCAAGCTTAGCAAAAGCTCTTCTTTTTCTTCTATTAGGTCATTCGCAATGTAAGCAGGTCTAGCTCTTCCCCTGGTTCAGCCAGGTCTATCTTTTTAGCGTTTTCAGGCCCTTCGTAGGACTCGCCCTGCTTTCCTAGTTCCCTAACAGGTTGTTTGACTATGATTTTTCGATCTTGGAGAGTATACTTTTTGTAATGGGATGGAACACTCATTACATCCTTACCATCCTCTTCCGTGGTTTCCATTTCGATTGTATACATCTCCTTTAGAGCTTTTTTCAACTCTTGATATTTCTTTTTTCGCTCGACTCGGGTCACGAGTGGTTTTTTATCCTGTGGGTTTGCTTGAGTATCCTTCCTTGTTTTTCTCGATGTTTTAAACATTTTTGAATTTTTGTTTGAAGGATATCTGCCAGTGATTTTGTCCTTGACACAATCATTTGCATCTATCTGCATTAGGAATTGTGTTCTACTGGAGATTGATGGCATAGGTCGTGTTTTCACGTTTCTGGTGTCTCTTTTTCGTCTATACCATTTTTGTCTTCTTGATTTCTAGTTTGGAAAGTCAAAAAACTTTTCCTCCCCTCCTTTCAAGAGTAGCTTAGCTCTTATATGTTCTTTTTCTGACCCCGAATCTTCTGAGGTAGCTGAGTGTTCATCTAACTCATTTGTTGCATCGTAGTAGAGGTCTGAAAAGACTTGTTGAGCTTTCATCCAGTCCTTGGGTTCCTCATCTTCGTCTTCAATGTTGAGGATTGAAATCATTTGGATGGGAATTATGTCGTAGCCATCCTTATTGCAAAATTGAGTAGGCATAGACGTATTCACACATACATCCATTGTCGCTAAAATTTGAGTCCACTCAAATGGCTCAAACAAATTCTCTGGAAAGGGTTCAGGTACATAGGCTTCGTCTGTGCAGTCCCTTTCTAGAATACATTCTTCTCGTTTTAAACTCCCATTTTCTGAAGCTCCACACATCCAAATAGGAGTGTCTTTGTTTAACCAAGATGGAAGCTTAGTTTCAATCGAAGAGACTAAATCAAACTCTTGTATGGGTGTTTTCAAGACATCTCTATAAGTGTGATCTTTTAGATTTACTCTTGTTATAGATCCACTTGCTTCAAGTACAGATAATTGTTTCCCCAATCTTCGATAAGTTGTACTTGTCACATGAAAGGTCTTCCCAATATAATTTCATAATTGAGTTTTTTTCCAAAGTCTACTATGTCAAAAGTGTGTTTATATTCAATTCCACAGGAATTGACTATCACCTTTTCAAGCAGCCCTAATGGTCTCTCAATGTGTCCATCAACCAATTGCAATTTCATTCGAGTTTGTCTAATGGCTAGTTGTCCCCAGGATTCCCATACTGCTTTCGTGGCTATGGCTATGCCTTCTCCACTATCCAGTATTGCCATGGTTTCAATGTCCTTATAATTCACTGGAAGGGTGGTGTTTCCTTCTTCGCCTTCGTAATATTCTCCGACTTTGTTCATGGGAACACATCGAATCTCTTTGTTGTCCATTTCGTTTTTTAATTTTTTTAAATTTTTAGAGATTAACCCCGTTATCCCCACCTTCTTTAGGGTTTAATATAGAACATTCCATAAGTATGGTCTGAGTTTTAACAATTCTCCCAAGGTAAGAGTGCATTGGATGGGTGTAGACATGATTGAATGAATGTTGTCTACTTCTAGGGTATGTTCAGCTCTTTTTACTTGAGTGGTCTTACACACTGTGGATTCATCTTTGTTATCTCCCAAGTAAGAGGGTAATGTTTTCAAGGTCAATGGTTTCGACATTCCTAAAGCTTCAGATCCACAATCCCCATACAAGGATTGTACGTCCACGTCCATATCAGGAGGTAGGTTGTCTAACCAAACTTCCTCTACAGGAGCTGACTTTAGAGTTAGGCTCCCATCATTGATCTCTCTAGCTTTTTCCCATAAGTGTCATGGCCAGTTTTCCTCTACGAATGGAGTTCTGTCTAAGATATCCTCGCTGTCCGGCACTATAAGTTCTGGTTCTTCTGTTTCAAGGTGGGGTTCTGCCACCACATCGGGTTTTTCTTTAGTGTCTCTTACCAAAAGCTCCTCAGGTTTTGAGATACTTTCAAGCTTGGGTTTTCGTTTTTCCAGCATTTCTTGCGTGAATCTTACCAAATTTTGATAAGCTTCCAGCTTAGCTGCTTCCATGTCTAGAGAAGGATAGTTTTTCCATGTTTTGGCCTACTTTAAGTCCTACTTGGTAGGCTTCCAAGGCTGCGTTAATAGGCTCAAAAATTTTATCAACTAGAATGGATCCTCCAGATTTCATGATTGTTTCCTTGATTTCACTTCCAGTTTCTTTCACCTTTTCCTGGAATAGCTTTTTTGCTTTCTCCTCGATTTCAACCCGTTGTTTTTGTTTTCTCATCTCATATCTTTTGCTTCTGCTTCTTTTGATCCTTTGAGAGGAAACTTTCGTATTTTCCGAATCATCAAAGGAGTTATGTTTCTTTTTCTTGGCCTGGGCTCTAGTGATTACCTTGATTGTAATAATCGGTTCACTCTCTTTTTTTTAGTATTTGTATGATTTTTTATAATCTTTTTGGAAAAGTTTTCTATGATTTTTTTTTGAATTTTTATGAGTTTTTCTATATTTTTGTAATTTTCTAAACCTTTGTTGATTTTTTATTGGATTTTTTATTTTTTATTCTTTTTTGTGATTTTTTATCTTTATGTGATTTTTTAAAAAATTTGTTTTTTATGATTTTTTTAATTATTATTATTATTTATTTTTAGTTTTTTTAAAATATTATAATTAAATAAATTAATGCCTTGCTTATTTGTATACTACAGACGTTGACTTACAGGCGAGTAGGCAGCACGAGCACCGCGCGGACTCTGAGGGATGCGGGACCCGGGCCTGAGTGGTGCACTATACGGAGAGACGAGAGAGACAGAGGGAGTGGGACATTGCCTTGGGGTGCAGCAGAGAAAGACAAGAGAGAAAGGGTGAGACAGCGTTGGCCTGCTGGTGGTGTTGTGTGTTAAAGACAAAAAGGGAGATAGAGGGTCAGCGGGGAGAGAGAGTTAGAGAGAGGGTAAGGGGTTAGAGAGAGAGGGTTAATTATCGCGAGTTTAGAGAGAGTTAGAGAGAGAGTGAGGGAGAGTAGAAAGAAGATAGAGAGAGTAGAGAGAGAATATATAGAGCGAGAGTGTGTGTGTGTCTATGTATATACATATCTACGTTATTGTGTCTATATATACATTAGGAAAAATTTGGACTCACAAAGGGGCCCTTTAAGGAGTTTGACTATACCTCTCTCTACCAAAATGGGCGCATGGATAATTTTTTGCAAAAAAACTCCAAAGTTGGCGAAGGTTTGACAGTTAGAATGTCCTCTTCAAGCTCTATCTACTAATATATAGCACGCCATGAGATTCCTCATATTTTAGAAGATTCTTTTTTTGATTCACCTATGATGTGACAACTCTGTCGGAATCTAAATGAATCAAAAAAAGAATCTTCTAAAATATGAGGAATCTCATGGTGTGCTATATATCAGTAGATAGAGCTTGAAGATGACATTCTAACTGTCAAATCTCCGCCAACTTTGGAGTTTATTTGCAAAAATTTATCCATGCGCCCGTTTTGGTATAGAGAGGTAAAGTCAAACTCCTGAAAGGGCCCCTTTGTGAGTCCAAATTTTGCCTAATGTCTATGTGAGCGTGTGTATGAACGTACATAGATATATGTGTGTGTATATATGTGTATGTGATAGAGCTTTTGTGTTGTATACACCTAATCTACTTCACTTTGTAGAATAGGTGCATGTATATTAGGTGTAGAAAGAGAGGTGGATAGGTGGATAAACAACTATTTACATCTCCCTCTACAGCTAATCTACACCTAGTTTGTTTCTCTTTGACCATCCCCTCTCTCTACCTTGATTAGGTAGAGAAATAGAGGTGTATAGATTGGGTGTAGAATAGCCATATAAAGAGAGGTAGAAATAGCGATATAAAAATCTATCTACCTCTCTTTGCACCTAGCCTACAACTATTCTACCTCTCTTTCTACGCCCTCTATATCTACTTCGATTACATAGAAAAGTAGATGTGTGTAGATTAGGTAACACTACCGTGTAGATAGGGGCATGCACATTACGTAGAGATTAGGTGGTGAGACAGAGAAAGAAGTCATAGAGAGAGAAAATGAGTGTGTATGTATGAATATATGTATGCATGTATATAAGTAGCTATGCAAGTGTGTATGTACAAATATATATATGCATGTATATATGTATATATGCAAGTGTGTGTATATATGCATGCACTAAGTAAGGGAGCATAGCACCAAATAGTTGAATGCTTCCTCATCGGTATAGTCCCTTTTTAATTGTGGCATTGTGCTCCTTGATCCACTCATGTATGGATTACCACAGTGCACCTTGGTTTTACCAAATTGAGATTTGATTATATCTACAGAGGTACCACTACTAACCCTTACTTAGGTCTAATCTTATAGTTCAGGTCTATGTATTTAATTAGGAGTATATATATGCTCCATATATATATATGTGTCCCATATAGGAGTGTGTAGATGCTAAGCTATCTATATATGTATCTATATGACTGTGTGTATATATTCTTGTATGTAGGCACTAACTAAGGGAGCTTAGCATCTGATGGTTGAACGCTTTCTTTCAAGTATAGTCCCTTTCTAATTGTGGCATTGTGGTCCTTGATCCACTCATGTATAGACTACCACAATGTATCCTTCATTTTACCACGGTTGAGATTGTGATGATGTCTAAAAATGTGCCACTAGACTATTGGCACTACTAGACCCTGCTTAGATCTAATAGTATATGTGTATGCTTGTCTTTGTGTATCTATGTGACTATATATACATCTATCTATCTCTCTCTATGCTCTCTTTACACCTAATCTACTTCTATTAGGTGTAGACATATAAAGTGTGTAGATTAGCATAGGTGTAGAGAAGTGATGTACATTAGGTGCATAATAGGTCCTTGAGAAGCGGAGTAGATTGGGATGTAGATATATAGAGGTGTGTAGATGTATAAAAAGATTAGAGAGAGGCTAGGTCCTAATCCTTACAGACGATTCTCTTGTAGATGTTGGGACAAGAGACCACCTGCTAGGGATCAACCCTTGCATTATTCCTTTGGTTTTTTTACATCCTAGATGGGCCCTTATCTAGGTTGGATGTCGCCTCCAATGGACTTGACTCTTGAGGAATCTCTTGAGGCATTAAGTCCAAGAAATGGGTTTAGGTTTATATGTAGCTAGTTTTTTGCGAGCATGAGTCTACATTTATTTCTATTATTTGCAGGCATGGCCCTCTTATGGCTATGCTCGGGGGGGTCACTCAATAATTATGTGACTATCACAGCAGAAGGGGTTATAATTTTTTATTTTCTCTCACATTTTCACTTATAGAAGGTTACCCTAAAACGAAAATGGGAAAAAGAAATTACAAATTGAATAGGAAAAGAGTATATTTCATTTGTCTAAAATTCATAGATAAGGAGTTTTATAAATAGTCCTTGAACGCATTACAAGAGAAATACATACATTGAGGTGACATAGAGATTATTTGGTTGCTACACTCCATAGTAGCTAGCAGCCTAGGTTCTTTCATAGAAGACCACACTTTGGGGGAGTCAAAGAGGTACTCCATACACCTAGAGACTTGCATGGAAGGCATCTCCTTCTACGACACCTTCTTACCAATCCATCACCTTCCATTATAGGTACCCACTCCCCTTCCATTGCAAGGACCCACACCATTCCATTTGACTCATGCTTCACCTGGAGCCTTGTTGACATTCCACGTGGTCAACGAATATCTTCTAGTAGTGCATGGTGGCATTTTTCTAAGGGTAGTGAGCACCGTGATAGTTGGAGCAACAGGGGCTCCTACTAGGATGCTTGTTTTGGAGGTGCAGGGGGATAGGGTTACCTATTTTGCAGCGTGCAACCACAAAGGACAAGAACACTGATGCACCCATGTCAGACATGTACAAGTGCTACTTTAGGATTAAGTATGGTGGCAAGGTCGACTTTGGTACTATATAGGGTAGGGCATTTTGACACCACTGCAAATTCTTATAACTCAATGTATAAGAATTATTTTATTAATTTCAAAGACCAAGTGCCCAATCATGCATGTTATGTTGAGAAAGCATTGCATGATTATTTTTTTAATGCTCCCAATGAGTGTTTCTCGACACAGTGGTTGAAGGGCTATATCAAAAAAATTCAAAAAAAAGCAATCAAGTGTACGGCACACAACAGCCAACTAGGTCACAAATTCAAAGAGGAGTTATCATGGAAATAGCATGGATGATGCAGAGTGGGAGTGGGACATGCAAGAAAAGATCAAGGAAGTTGTAATGGGATCATTCCATAGCCAACATCACAAAGCTTGGGCTAGACAAACTCCCACAGACTATGGGCAACCTAAAGGGTCACAAACCTAGGCCAAGGGCCTAGATTGCAAATGCAAATAGGGGATCCTAAAGCAAGCTAGGTCTAGGAGCCCAACCCTTTTATTAAGGGTGATAGGGAGGAGGATCACCCACACAGTCTCTCATGTGTGTAAGATATTGCTCCAGCAAAGGTGTTCTCTCCCCAATGGCTTGTTGTCTCCTCCATGGATTTACTTTCCCTTGCATGCATGCAACATGCAACCACGCCTCCTTTCTTTCCTAAAATCCTTAGCTCTGATACCACTATCAGACCTAGGAGATTGCCTAGGTAACCCTCCCCCCTACAACACTTTATATAAGTGTTGGACTCCTAGCCCTAGCTTGCTTTAGGATCCCCTATCCGCATGTGCAATCCAGGCCCTTGGCCTAGGTCCGTGACACCCTAGGTTGCCCTTGGCCTTACATGCCAATGTGTAGAAACCACTCCATCCATGAGAAGAATATTTGCACAATGTTGGCACAAGCAAACACTAGGATTGTTAAAGAGTTAACCCAAGAAAATATTCCAGCAACTCTTGGACCACCAAACATTTTTCAAGCTGCAAAAATCAAATTTTTGCAAAGAGACTGTTCTATCGGGTGGGCACAACACTTTTGACTCAAATTAAGGTCTCGCAATTAGCAAGTGATCTTTTTGTGAAGAGAACCTTTTTGAAAATGATCTTGAAAAATAGTAGATGTGTGGCCTCAATAAACCAATCTAAAATTTCTATCCATCAAAGAAATAAAGTTGTTGCTAGTTCAAGGCTGAAGAATAAAGATGTGTTGCATTTGAATGCATGTAAGAGACAATTGCATCAAGGAACCATTATCACCAATGAAACAAAAGATTTGGTGTATGCCTTTTGGACCTCAGAGACCAGAGTTTCATCTAACAAGAAGGACACATGCAAAAAGAGAATTGGAAGGAAAACTGTCATCAAACATCTACTTGATGACTCTCAGGTACCAACAACTCGTAGCAATTGTAATTTCTTTGGTAATCCTTAAGACTGATTTGGTCAAGACAGTACCAAATTTGGTAGTCTTCTATATGGCAGTGGGTGTGTACAGTACCTTACAAAGATTATATACAGTACCAATGCATTCCTATGTAGTTCCAAAGCTATCCTTCATAGAAGCAAAGCCCCTGTGCAGTACCAAATTTGGTGCTCAACTGTATACTACTAATTCCAAAGCCTATCTATAGAGTACCAAAGCCTCTATATAGTACCCTTTCCTTCCTTAGAGGTGCCAAAGCCAATCTATAGTGTACCAAAGCCTTGATCTATTTTATCAAAGCTTAATTTTGTAGTACCAAAGTCTTTGTGCACGATTAAACCTACTCCCTAAACCTACTCCCTATACAATACCAAATCATTCTTGTTTATCACCAAAGAATATGCAAAGTACCCATATGGGTACTCTTATGCATGGAGTTCTATTATGAGTCAAAAGCAGAAAGATAGTACCAAATCTGAATTCTTGTTATATGGAACTGGTCCTTTATAGACCAAATGTCTTGTTATAGGAGGGTTGGTCCTTTATAGTACCAAAGGTCTTTGTATAGTACCCAAGCCACTATAAACCACCAAATTTGGTACTCTCTTGCATGCCAATGGTTGTACATAGTACCAAAAGCCTAAAGATATTACCAAAAACTATTCAATTTGGTAGTCTCTTGCATGCCAATGATTGTACATAGTACCAAAAGACTAAAGACAATACCAAATATGTAAATAGTCTATTATAGTAGCAAAGGTTGCATGAATAGACGTACACAAGCATCTATGAACTACCCAATTCGGTACTCTTCTACATGCCAATGGTTGTACATAGTACATAATACCAAAAGCCTAAATCAATACCAAAAGCTATCCATTTGGTACTCTCCTGCATGTCAATGGTTGTACATAGTATCAAAAGTTTATTAAAGAGAGTACCAAATATTGAAATAGTTTTTTGTAGTACCAAAGGTTGCATGAATAGTACCCAAGCATCTTTGAGCTACCGGTCTTACATGCCAATGGTTTTACATAATACCAAAAGCCTAAACACAATACCAAATATGGGAAAACCCACTTCGTTGTGTAATGCTCTGTATTGGTTCTATATTGTACCAAAGAAGGTAGGAATGAATCATTTTGGTTACCTAACATGACATTTTAGTACTCTAGATTTTTAAAGTTTGGTAGACTACCAAAAATGGTTCTAGAATACCATATTGGGTATTGTCTACTGCTAGTTTTGGTGCTACTACATGAGTGGCATTTTACCATCTGCATGAAGCTGGAATTTTTTAACCTTCTTTGTTTTGGTGCCATAGGTTGAGCTATACCAAAGATTCAAGAAGGCTCACCCTATGGTGGGAGTGTCTCTTAGATGATTTGAGGCATTAAAGCCATACTTGGTTCAGAAGTTTAAAGAGCAGTGTACTGTTGCTGTGTATCCCATGTGCAGATGCTTTATTTCAAAGAGGCTTTTAATCAAATGTGGTAAAACAATTTGGGCATCACGGGAAAGGTCATCTTTGCACTTGCTCCATATGTTGTAGTATTGATGATATAGGAGAGTGTTTTGCAAACCAAGAATTATGTCAGTGCATCACTGGTATGTGGAAATCCATCATGTGCCCAAAGCCTCCAAATAGTTAATAACATAATGCCAAGAAATGATTGATGGGGGACTTCTCCCAATGTGGCATATAGAAGTTGACATTTTTTCCCAATGAGATAGCAGAGGATAGCAGGGAGGTGTCTGTGAAGGTTTTCAAGGAGTCATGTTGGAATGGGACAGGTTGATCCATGTGGGAGTGAGAAGAAGAGAAAAGACTTTAATGTGCAACAAATGAAAAGCGTGATTTTTTTGAGCCTATTTTTAGCCCACCTCACAAGGTTCATCAAGCACAACTTTGTCTTCCGCTGGCAAGCCCAACAATTCAAGAATTGTTTTCTCAAATTTCCTAGCAATGTTGTTGTCTTAGTTATTGACTTTGTAGAGAATTATTCTTTTAAAGTTCAGAATGAGATTCAGTCAAATCATTGGTGGTCTACTCAAGTCACAATACTTGTGCACATCACTTATGTAAGAAATGCAGCAGGTGATGTTCAAAAGACGTTACACTTTTACATGTCAAATGATAGGCAACATGATACACAATTTGTATAGCATTGTTTCATGCTTCATGAAAAGTGGTTGAAATTGCATGGACATTGTTTGCAACACCATTGGGTGTGGTCAGATGGTCCTGCTTCACAATTTGTATCCATAGACCATACTATTTTGTGGCTAAGTACTATCAATTGACATGCTTGCGCATGATGCATAACTTCCAAGCATCCAACCATGGAAAAGGAGAGCATGATGGGGCAAGGGCATTCATCAAGAGAACATTGACACATGACAAATTGAAACTAGATGGATAGCCTATGAAGTGTGCAACTCATGTGATCAACTTTTTGAATGCAACTTTTCAGCCAAGAGAACAGTCTCACAAGTGTAGTACACAGAGAGTGTTTTGGATTATTGGCATGGATGATGTGCATCACAACTCCAATGGGGCTGTCAATGCATCATGGGTTCTTGCTTGTTTCATTGTGCTAATGGGTATTCAAAGGACAATCCATTTGCCATATGTTTTTGAACACTTTCATGCTTTTGTGATCCATGTATGAGTGGGCTATGGAGAAGACGCAAAAATAGAATGCATATAGAAGAATGGAAATACGTTTCCATCAAACCACTATCGGAGTTTGGTAATACAAGAAGCGATGACAAAGAGGATGATGATGGGGATAATGGAAATTCAACACTACAAGAGGTTGTGTGCTCTTGTGACGCTTTTAGCGACGGAAATACATTGGGTTTTTATAACCCCCGATGTCGCTAAGAGCGTCCCTACGAGCGTCGATACGGGGACGTCACTATAAGCGTCGCTATGTTAGTCGCTATATAGCGATGTCTATAGCGACGCCTATAGTGATGCTGCAAGGTCATCAATAGTGACTCTTATAGCAACACTGCAGAGCCTAATATAGCGACGGTCATAGCGACACCCGAGATGAAAAAATTTTGGTGGCAGGGCATCCACCCATCAACCATATTGAATGTTTCATTTGTCTAAATACCTTTGAAAGAAAGTGCAAAGGTCAATATAGACCCAAAATAGTCACCCACAAGACAATATAATCATTAACTCCATCATCCATAGTACATATTGTTTGCAAAATAAAGATACAAAGATGACAAGCATGAATTGATGAAAGTAAATCAATGACAATTGTACACATAAGAAAAATCACTTGATTGTTAATTATTGCAAATGTAATAGTTACAAACCATTGTCATTATTTAAAAATATACATGGTTTTCAAAAAGACGTATAAAAGTCGTCTCATGATACATAATCTATGACAAAAAGAAACTAATGCTATCTAGCTATGGCTAAACTGACGTCGTCTAATCAGACGTCTCATCGCGTCGAAGCGGCGTATCTGTGAGATTCTGCAAAAAAAAACAATAAGATAGCTTTTTGTAAGTATAAACATATAGCGACGTTTATAAAACAATACAATAAATAGAAAATAATAAACTCTAATACTAACCATGCCGCCGCAAGAACTCAGGATGTCTATAAGGGCGTTTAAGCCCTTCCTGCCTGCGTACTCACGCTCGTACGGTGTGGGATCACGTCCTGTAAAAGACCACTGTCAAAACATACAAAGAATCCATTATGTTAGAATTTCAAATCCCATAAACCCTAAACTATCAAACATAGATGCAAAAACACTTACAAAATCACCCTCAAATGATGCCCACCCGTCGCTCCCTAAGTGGTGCGAGCTCCCTGCCTCTACTCGCGCTCTGGCTGCCTCCTTTTGTTGCTTCCACTTGTCGTGATTCTCGTGTGCTTCTTTCTTTGCATGCTTCCAATCTTCTTTGGCCAGCCAATTTGGTCTTCTCCACCCATGCTTGATTGCTTTTTGCACTTTGGAATGCTTATGCTTGCAGTATTCGCACATTCGAACCTTCATCAAATTTTCATTGAAGCGGTCATCCCGTGTTAGAACAGGAAACTCGTCATGAATCATGCTGATGTCTCTGTCTTTTAATTCATTTGGTACTTCACTCCAGGTGTTTAGTATGTAGTGTCTAAACACCTGAGAGCAAAGATCCACATGCGCAAAATCACCTTCGTACCTTCATCATCCAAGATGATGTCGCCACTGAAGTCGACGGAGTAAGGCAAGCCCTCTCGCCACTTACGCTTGAACCTGGGTGTCTCGGCAGGGGTCTCTAGCGGCGTGTCAATAGGGGTACGTACGCTAGGTGTCTCCACTGGAGTTTGATCCCCAAAGCGAGGAGTGTCCACTGGAGTGACTCCTGGAGGAGTAGCTAGTGGTGTGTAGCTGCAGGGAACGGCAGTCAGCCACGCAAAACCTGGTGTTGATGGCGATGTCGTGGCTGGTGTCAGGACGGTCAAAGAAGGGGAGGGTAAAGAGCCTCGTCAAACACGAGGCGGTGTCGAAGCATCGGTGGCGCCACCCCCACAACAACCGCCACCGCCACTACTAGAGCGTCAGTGTCTAGACGAGTGTGAAGATCATCTAGACACACGTGCTCCATTAGACAATGGCGTATCGGCCTCACTTTTCATATCATCATAGACAAGCCTTTCTGAATCCATGATCGTCTCGATCATTTTATCAATCTCGGGCTCAAACATTGCCTCGTTGGGAATGTGGTCTGCATGATCATCCCCCGAGCTGTCAAAGCTACATCTTGTGGCCTCACATATGCTGCTTGACCAAAGCGCCTGCGAACACGTCTATTGGGTTGCAAGATTGTTGCCTGTTGGCCAGCGTCAGAGTCCGACGATTTATAATTGGCAACAATTCGATCTATAATAGATGGATCGAACTCGCCAAATTCGTGAACGTGCTGCAAAGAAATGCGTCTTGTCCGTCACACAGCATGCTTGCAATGATTACAAGGACATAAGATCCTTGTTGAGAGATAGGTGTTTTGGTTGGTGGACGACCCCACATCCTCGTCACTACTCATAATGAGGGTAAAAATCTTATAACCGGGACAACAAATTTAATCTTCTATTGGCATTCTTCGTCTCTCTCTCTCTCTCTCTCTCTCTCTCTCTCTCTCTCTCTCTCTCTCTCTCTCTCTCTCTTTGTTCACACTGTAAACTACCTCACATTCTCTAGTCATGTCCAATCCCCTCACACCTCGGTCTAGAGGTGCACGGAGATCAGAACCACCGGGTTATAATCTCTTTTTTATTGGTCAATGCCTATATTTGTGGGTACAAGAAATCTACACACCCACATCTACATGATACTGCATGTAGTGGACAAAACCTCTTTGCCTCTTCTCTAGCTGTAGCATTTCACAGCATCTTAACATCTTTTCACAGTAGATCTTTGTTTGTAGCATGCAGGTACGCCATTCTTGCAATGTAGCTGATGTCTACTCAAGGCACTTAATTCTTACTCTAGATTTGACGGGATGTGTGTGTGTGTGTGTGTGTGTGTGTGTGTGTGTGTGTGTGTGTGTGTGTGTGTGACCCTTGGAATCGTCATCTTGCATCACTAATTTTTGTGTAGGCTCAATTTTCTCTTCCATGAGCTGAACATGACGGCTTATTGTATGGTAGCAACAGTCGAACATGCAGGTGGAATTGTTGGTCCGCATGGATTGTCGAGGCTGTGAGATAGGAAATTTTCTTGCCATTTTCTCGTCATTTCTTCTAACCTTATCTTAAACAATAAAAAGAAGAAAATGGTATAACCTTTCTATCACCCAAGTGTGGTAGATTGGTTATGCCAATTCCCTCTTCAATAACAGGTAAATAACCTAAATCTAATCTAATATAACGTAAATAAACCTAAATTAATAAACCTAAATCTAATCTAATATAACGTAAATCTAAATCTAACGTAAATAAACCTAAATCTAATCAAACGTACATCTAACTAAAAATAAACCTAAATCTAATCTAATTTAACTTAAATAAACCTAAATCTAATTTAATGTAAGTCTACATCTAACCTAATCTTTAATGTCTTTTGGGATAGTTTCCTACGACGTTAAAACTCTCTTCTTCTGTGTGTGTGTGTGTGTGTGTGTGTGTGTGTGTGTGTGTGTGTGTGTGCCAATAAAAAGAGAAAAATGGTATAACCTTTCTATCACCCAAGTGTGGTAGATTGGTTATGCCATTTTCCCTCTTCAATAACAGGTAAATAACATAAATCTAATCTAATATAACGTAAATAAACCTAAATTAATAAACCTAAATCTAATCTAATATAATGTAAATCTAAATCTAAAAGTAAATAAACCTAAACCTAACTAAAAATAAACCTAAATTTAATCTAATTTAACTTAAATAAACCTAAATCTAATTTAACGTAAGTCTACATCTAACCTAATCTTTAACGTCTTTTGGGATAGTTTCATACGACGTTAAAAATCTCTTCTTCTTGTTTGTGTGTGTGTGTGTGTGGGTGTGTGGGTGTGTGTGTGCCAATAAAAAGAGAAAAATGGTATAACGTTTCTATCACCCAAGTGTGGTAGATTGGTTATGCCATTTTCCTCTTGAATAACAGGTCTTGAGTTCAACTCCTCGTCGGCTAGATTTTTAGGTCTCTTTAATTAGTTTCCTACGACGTTAAATTAAACTCTCTTCTTCTCAGGTGTGTGTGTGGGTGTGTCTGCACGCCAATAAAAAAATGAGAAAAATGTTATAACTTTTATATCACCGAAGTGTGATGATTGGTTATGCCATTTCCCTTATGAATAACAGGTCTTGAGTTCCACTCCTGTCGACTAGATCTTTAAGGTCTCTTGGAATAGTTTCCTACGATGTTCAGACTCTCTTCTTCTTCTTCTTTTCTCTCTCTCTCTCTCTCTCTCTCTCTCTCTCTCTCTCTCTCTCTCTCTCTCTCTCTCTCTCTCTCTCTCTCAATGTGTGTGTACCTCTTAAATTAAATAAATAACACACCAATTGAACAAGATGTTCACGATTGGCTAAAGATGTCAAGGCAAAGATATGTATAGAAACAATTCAGTCTTTGAATCAAAACTGTACAATATAGTAAGAATAAAGTATCATTCCAAAGGAATTTGTACAAAGGTATCAAAAACTATCCCAATTGCAGCATCAAATGCTTCCAAAGTCGCACTGCAGCAAGTTAAACCTCTTTAAGCCAAGATACAATTCTCACCTGCATCCATATAGTCAAGACAACAGACATGTTAGACTTGGCTACGTATGGCAGGCTTCAAAGAATCTATCAGTTTTTATCCATGTCGAACTTAAAAAACATTAACTAGCTAACTGTCCTGCACATTTAAAGTCTCGAGGATTTTGCATCCTTATTTTTTGCTAGAGTTATTCATATATTTTTCTAGAGTCCCATTTCGGTAGCAGAACCAGTAGTGCTATCAGGCTTTCAATCATCATATTAACTAAGGTTATCAAAGTAGGATCCAGTCAGAAACCAGTCAAAAACAGAGCAGTAGATCAAGGAGGATCCAGTATGCAATACTCAAACCAGCAATCATAAAGTAGGCTTGAGTAACTGTCAAAACTTTAAAATATCAAGCAACACTTGTATCGGGAGTCTACTTGTATCTGCTATACTTTAGCCCACTAGGCAGAGGATCAGTTAGTACCAAAAAAAGAAGCCAAAAACCCTCATATACTGATGTGAACCAATCTGAACCAGAAAATGGCATTAAAAAACCAGTGTACCCTATGCAGTGTTCCTTTAGATTAAGCCTGAGTAACTTGCAAGTATTACTAGCTACTGATGTGAACCAATCTGAACCAGAAAATGGCATTAAAAAACCCGTGTACCCTATTGCAATGTTCCTTTAGATTAGGCTTGAATATGTAACTTGCAAGTATGACCGGCTAGTCCAGGCCCATTACAAGCTCCCCCCTTTTTTTAACACATAACTAATAGGTAGAGAGGCTAAACTGCATTCCAATGCCAACTAATCCCTGTTTGTAGGTAAAACAAAGCCAACAAGCATACCATTTAGGTTTTTAGAGAGAATCTTATTTTGTGCTTCTAATCACAAATGATACCGAGTCCTACTGCAATGCCAGCAGAATATCAGTAGCAAAAAATAATCTTATCTCTTTGCCTTAGCAACCAAAAAAGGACATAGAGCATCATAGAGCATTCCCCTTTGCAATCAAATTTCCAAGGTAAAAGCAAGAAGCAATCAGCTCGACCAAGCCAGATCCTCAAGTATGAACTCCCCTGTTCTTTTTGTTGAATGTATCATAACCTATTGCAACCATCCGAATATGGCAGCATAACCAGCAACTTACCTTCCAGTAATCATAATCTTGCATGCATATCCAGCATCCCCACCAGGCATTCAACCATTATCCTTACCATTAGTGTCAAAAACTAAAATAATAACCATATACATGAAATATCTGATATCAGCATGCAGTTCACCACCAGTCAAGAAGCCAACAACAAAAAAATAAATCCCTTTATTAATGTGAGCAGCCAGTATCCAATTTCTCAAAAGAATCCCAAAAAAAGACCAGTATCCGAATATGGCAGTATTCTAGTTAGCCAGAGAGTTTTTTGTATAGTCAGCATCACCAGGTTTTTAGCAGAGGATCAATCAGTATTAGATACAGAAGCCCAAATCAGTATCATCACCAGAGTTAGTGCATAACCAGCCACATTACCAGCTTTATTGTTGACGGGAGCAAAGCGAACCCCGAACCCCCGACGGCCTCTAAAACACCGGGGACCGAATGGCGCGCCTCGAGCCTGTCATGGTAAAGCAAATTGGGGGCACCACCTAGCTTCAGCGGCTAGGACGCTGTGAGCGGAATGGAACACACACAGCGCCTCTATAATGACCCGACACACACTCTTGGGAAGATACACACACACACACACTATGGGGCACCACTCGGCTTACACAACACACCTGGCCGAGACAGGGAACACACCTCTGGAGTGAGAGGAAAGAGACTATCCACTTGCCCACTCCACACACACACACACACACACACACACACCCAAAAAACTCAGCTCAAAAGAGGAGAATTTCTGATTTGTAGATACAAATGAGCTTGGGCCAACACCAATGGGGCAAACAGCTCACACAATATGGGTAAAAGATACCAGATACAATCACAAACTAGAGCAGAAACTTCGCTCATAGGAGAAACTTACACAGAAAAACAGTAGGAAAAGAGTGAGGGATTTGGCAAAATGGATAGTGCCATCGCGTCCGGAACGGCCCAAAACCCCAGTCTACAATGTCAAAGTGCTCAAATCCGACCTCGGATGAGCAGTTTACGGCCAAAACAGGCTCCAAAATGAGCAAAAACACACCTGCAGCTGTTCCTCCTCTCTTCTCAACGTTTTTTCTGGTCTTCTCTCTGTTTTTTCAGTTCCCACACTTAGCTTTATTACTTGGTCACCCTTGGCCTTTTAGATGACCTCAAACGGACCCCGAACAAGCCAAAAACTGACCTCGCAGTGCATAGTTGTCACCTTTTTGCATCATTCGCACACCTAGCACTCAGCTTTTTTCCAATAATGCATCTCGCCACCACGTGAAGTGGCCCCAAAAGTTGGTCCTAATGATGACCTTTCTGCATAACTCTCACCAGAAAACACCCACGTTGTGTCCGTCCTCATCCGCATGCAAATATTGACCTCGTTCGCCCTCCTGACGCCACTAGATGCCTTCTGACGCACCTGCTGACCTCACATCGTCGGCCCGCGGATAGCTTCCTCGAGAAGTTTTAGGCGCTATAAACTCCTCATTATTGTAGAAAAAACATATTGGTACTGGTGATAGTGAAAATCGATGCACTATGTACATGTTGTCCTACCTGTACACATGTGGGCCCCACATAACCACCTGCCTCTAGAAAATGGGCAATCCTTTATTTGATGCACCATGAATGTATATGTATATATGCGCAATCCCTTGCTCCAAAAAACTCCTGACAACGCAAACAACACACCACCATAACAAAGTTTTCATCCAAGAGAGATGGATGCTTGGGAGTAATGATGAAGAGGAAAGGGAATGAGATCAAGTGAGAGAGAGAGAGAGAGAGAGTGAGGGAGGGGGTATAGCGGCTTAGTACTTAGGCACCACAAAAGGATGGCGAATCCACACACCCTTCACACATACACAAGCTCACTCCAAAACACAAGACTAGGTGGCGATTCCGCACACCTCACATAGGCAAAACATTGCAAGAAAACATACTCACAAAACCTCAAGCTTTATTTAGAGAATTAGGCGATGAAATGGGGAGCATAGGGTAGGGGAATGAGAAGGGAGAGAGTGGTAGAGCACATGGCGGATAGGTGGGAGTTGATGGCGAAGACTCGCACGAGGATTATGGCCATCATCCTTCATTTAGTTGCCCTTCATCTTCCATAGCCAAGGGTGTAGAGGTCATGCTCAAGACAAGCATGGTGATTGCGGTGATGGTGATGGTGATGGTGATGGTGTGGGTGTGTGTGTGTGCACTAGGCACACACAGTGCATAGTGTGTTCTTTGGTGATGTTGTGTCCTTAGTGTGATGGTGAACCCCTCTTTATATAGGGGAGGAGGGGGGAGAAATTCTAGAATTTAGAAATGAAGAAATCATTATCTACATAGGCCATGTGACTGTGGGCCCCACTTGTCTGGCTGTGTGTATATGTACCAGAACAGCAGTATCATGAGAGAGAGACTAAGAGAGAGAGAGATGGGTTGATGAAAAAAAGTGAGATGTGACATGGAGAATAAAGTAATTACAAGAGGGGAGAGAGGGGAGTGTGTTCAGAGGTGAATCTGTGTGCAGATGTGTGTGAACACAAGACAAAATCAGGTAGCCACCGGGTGGGGATGGGTCTGTGGGCACCTTTTTCAGTGAAACTGAGTGTGTGTGAGTCTGGGGGAGGTTATTTAGCTACAAGACAAAAGACATGGCGCCCTTTAGAGAGAGAGGGGGGTATTTGGGTCATGGGATATGATAGGAGAGAGAAAGAGGGGGTGGGGTATACTATTTTGGAAGATAGGGTAAGTTGCATGTGAGTTAGGGTGCATTATTGGTGAGTTATAATGCATTATTGGTGAGAGGTGGGGTAGCTTGAGGGGAGAGAGAAAGGAGAAAGGACAAGGGGAAGAGAGAGGGGGTTGACCTTTTGAGTGGAGGAGAGGAAAAGGGACACACGGCAGGGCAACAGTGAAGAAAAAGGAGGCAAGGTGGGGATGGGCTACCCCGCAGGCATGAAGTGGCCTATTTTACCTTTCTTATATATTTACATAATCATACTTTATTTTTTTCTTACTTTTTCCAATGCTTTTTATCACTCCCTCCCTAAGAGGGGGTTTTCATGGGGTGGGGACGAGAGAAGAGGGGTATGGGAACTTGGCTTGTGAAAAGCCCCCATCATTAGCCCTCCCCTTTTGGCTAGAGGCATTCATGTCACTAACTCATCTGTTTGATCATTATCGTCGGAGGTGGTGGTTGATGGTGTGTTCTCATCTGGAATGTCAATTGGTGGAGCCTGGTCAAATCAAAGAAAATAAGGTTTAAGTCGCCAACCATTTACCCTGGTTTTATGAAGTTTTCCATCAGCCTCCATAAGCTGGTAGCTTCCATTGGCATACTTTTTCCTGATGATGAAAGGGCCTTCCCATCGGAGTAGGAGTTTCTTATCCTTGCACGTGTCGAAGCGATTGTCGTAGCGGAGCACCAACATTCCTTTCTTCAATTCTTTTTTCCGGAGATGCTAGTTAAAGCTAAGCCGTCTATGCTCTGCTTGTGCTGCATAATAATTTATTGCTTCTTCTCTGTCTAGCTGCAGTCTTTCCAAGTTAATGATGTGATCTCTCAAATGCATGTTGGGCTGTTGAAGCTGGCTTGCCATTACTCTGAGACTTTGTAGTTGCACTTCAATGGGCAATATTGCTTCCTTACCAAATACTAGATGATACGGTGTGAATCCCAAGGATGTACGAAATGAAGTTCTGTAGGCCCATAAAGCTGGTAGTAGATACTTATCCCAGTCTCCAGGATGATTGTTTACCTGCTTGGTAATAATTTTAGAAACCATTCCATTTACCTTTTCAACTAGGCCATTACATTGAGGGTAATATGGTGAAGAGTGCCTCCTTGTAATGCCCAGTTTCTGCATTAATTCTCCTACCAAGTCTGCTCTGAAACCTGGCCCTCTATCAGAGATGATCTCTAAAGGTGTGCCAAACCTACAGCATATGTGCTCGTAGATAAATTTCGCTACCTCTACCGCTGTGATTCTAGTGGTGGCTGTAGCCTCTGCCCATCTAGTCATGTAGTCGACCCCCATGATAATGTAGAATTTTCCTGAGTTGGCCCTAGGTAATGGCCCAATGGCATCGATACCCCATTTTTCAAATGGTCCATATGAGAGAATAGGTGTCTGTGGTTCAGGCATAAGTGACCTAGTGCCGGCCTTTTGACACAACTTACACGTTTTGCACCAATGGTGTACATCACGGTTGAGGCTAGGCCATATGAAGCCTGCCTGCAAGATTTTCCTACTTGTTATGTCTAGGGCAAAGTGACCACCACAAACCCCGTCGTGACAACTAGCAATTACTCCCGTGATTTCCTGAGAGAGAGGGACCTTCCTAAGTATTTGGTCCTTACCCTTACAGTACAAACCGTCATTGATGAGTCGATACCTTATGGCCTTCCGCGTCAGCCATGGCTTCTGTCCCTTTGTTAAATCTGATGGGCATTCCCCTGTTTCCAAAAAATGCATGATGTCAGGCAAGGCATCACTTCCTTGAAATAGAGGGAGCTTTAGTTTTATTGCTCCAACCACCACTTCCTGTAGTCTTTCACTTGCTAGGGCATCTGCTTCTTGGTTTTGAGCCCTTGGGATATGGTGTATTTGAACTTCTTCAAACTTACCCAACAAGGTTTTTACACCACTTAAGTGAGTCCTTAAACTAGGATTCTTGCATGTCCATGCTCCATTTACTTGCCTTACCAGAAGTAGAGCATCCCCAAATACATTAAGGTGTTGTACACCTTGCGAGACGCACCATTGTAGACCCTTGGTTAGTGCTGCATACTCAGCTTCATTGTTAGAATGTGAATCTAACAATTGGCCCAACGAAAATACCTTTGTCCCTTTGTCATCAAAGACCACTATGCATGCAGCTGCTTTGTCGGACGCTCGCTTGTAGGCTCCATCAAAGTAGAGAGAGTATGCTCCTTCTACCATCGGTGGTACTGGAGGTAATCGGACTTCTCCTTCCTTAGATTGCTTCTCCTTCCTTTCAAAGACTTGGTAGGTCATGAGTCCCCCCAAACTTGCCCTTGTCGTGCTTTCTACCTGTACCGTGTAGTCAAACTCTTGCAGACGAACTAGACATTTAGTAATTCTAGCAGACACATCCATGTGTTGTACAACATAGGGAAATATTTCATCCGTGGTTAGAATCACAAATTGCTTAGGCAGCAAATATGACCTAAACTTTGTAGTTCCAAATCTAAGAGCTAGGACTAAGTGTTCCACATGGGTGAAACCTTTCTCTCCTGCTGTCATCATTCGACTAGAGAAGTAGATTGGCCTCATGAAAGATGTCGTCGTATCCTTTTGGAGTAGCACAGCCCCCAATGAGTCATCACCAACACTTGAGGTGACATAGAATTTTTCATCCCACTTAGGTGGTGAGATAGTTGGCAGAGTGGCTAAGACCTCCTTTACCTTGTTGTAGTGATGTTCTCTTTCCTCGTCCCAAGTGAAAGTTGATCTTTGAGTGAGTTGTTGCAGTGGTAGAACAAGTTGTGATAGTAGATGTATGAATCGACTTAAGTACCTCACCTTCTGTAGAAAAGAGACCAGTTGACGTGCGGTCGTTGGTGAAGGTAGGGCTATGAGTGCGGACACCTTACTTGGGTCGGCGTTGATACCTTTTGCTAAAATTTCATGGCCTAGTAGAATGACTTTACTCTCCCCAATGTGGCATTTATCCACATTTAATTGCCCACCTAGGCTCTGCAACCTGGCCAAACCTTCAGTTACCTTTTCTAAATGTGAAATACAGGAGCTATATATACAAAAATCATCAATGAACACTCTTATGGATGTTCCAAAGAATGGTTGAAAAACATGTGACATATCTTTGGAATGTGGCAGGGGCATTTGTGAGACCAAATGGCATAACCCTGTATGCAAAACAACCCCATGGCATGATAAAAGTGGTTTTTAGCTGATCTTCCAAGGCTATGCGTATTTGAATAACCATCACAGACGGTATAGCATTCAAAACCCGCTACTTCATTCAGAATTTCATCCAAGAAAGGGAGAGGAAAGTGGTCTCTCTTTGTAGCTGCATTTAGTGGTTTGTAGTCAACACAAACCCTCCACTTACCATTCTTTTTAGGCATCACCACTACGGGTGACACCCATTCTGAGTTTTCTACAGGATAGATAAATCCCGCCTCTAGCAGTTTCCTTACCTCGGCCAAGAGTGCCTTTTCTTGTATGACCCCCAGTCGTCGTAGCTTTTGCACAACTTGTTTTACCCCTTCCTTCAGCTTAATATGATGTTCCACCACTGTAATGCCTGTGATTCTTTCATAGTTGTCAATGAACAGGTTAGGAAATCCCATCAACATTTGCAAAAAACTATCTTTCTCCTCAAGTGTTAATTCCGTAGATAACATACCCTTCAACCTACTTCCTCCTAGGCCAGGTGATTTGCCCTCCTCTTCATTGGGTTGCCCTTTTGGTGATGGATCACCAGTTGTGCTTACCCTTTGTGGATCCTTCATAATGATACCCATCACATCAATGGAACTGTCACTTTCGTCGGTGGATGTGGTCTCCTCCTCAGAATTGGAAGATTCGCTAGTGGTTTCATCTGCCGATGTTTCCAGATTCATTTGCTTCTGCTTGCCAATCCTCATGTCGTAGTAGATTGTCTCCCCTTTCTTACCGGTCATGCATAGAAGGCCAGTACCCCAGTCCTGTTTTGCCTTCATGGCCATCAACCATGGCCTTCCCAAAATTAGTGGATAGCCCTCCCCCTTAGTAGGCATCACAAAAACATCTACCTCTACCTCAGTGTTGAAAGCTTTGATTTTCACGGCACTTACCACACCCACACACTTAACTTTTGCGTTGTTTGACATCTTTGCCTTGCATGGAGAAGGCCTGTCAACCTCGAGCCCTAATTGAAGCATCATAGCTTCGCTCATTACACAGATTTGTGCACCTCCATCAATGTAGGTGTTTCCAACCCTCTTTCCTTTTATGTTTACGTCGACAATTGGAAGGATGTCATCCATGTTGCATCCCGAAATTTCTCCGGCTACCTTTGTTTTGGAGCGTCTTGTACTTACCATTTTAGACCATTGTCGCCTTACTTTAGGTACAAGATGTAGCAGCTGTGGCCATGTAATCTTCGGTCCTTGCTCTGCCACATCCAATGTTAGATCATAGGGCTTAGAACTTTCCCCTAGCTGGAAGTCGGTGATGCCCAATTTCCGTCGTGGCCTCGATGGCCTCTTGCTAGTTTCTCCTCTCATGCTTCTCTCATCATCTGATTGTGTAGCTTTCTCCCTCCTAGCTCTTTTCACAGTCATGGCTTCAAGTGGTTCTAAAAATGTTACCTTCTTCTTACCCTTGTCCCTCTCCTTTGCTCTGGGTGGATCCACTACTACGGCTTTTCCTTTCTCTTCTAGCCTTATGATGTTTACAGGGCGATCAGGTGGTGGGGCTGGTGGAAGAGGTGGGATGGATGCTTGTAGTGGTATCTGGGGTGGACATAGAATTTGTGTTGGTGGGGGTGGTGCTCGGGGTGGGGGTGTTCTTTCTCTAGGGGGTGACAATTGGTTCCTCCTACCTCCTCTATTATAGTTTTGTCGTGGTTTGGGACAGTAGTACATACCGTGACCGTCTTCTCCGCAGTTGTAGCAATGATACTCCCTGTTTTGTCATCATGCTCTTCCAGGGTCTTGATCTCTTTCTTGACTCCTCCCTTGCTGTATTAAGTGGACAGACAAATTCTGCAGTTGGTCAGTAATATGGGCCAACATATCTTGTTGGTCATCTCTTACCCCAAGAGCCGATGGTGGTGGTATGGTGGTTGTCGTAGTTGCTGGTCAGCGCGATGTTCCTGCTTCTGTTGACTCGGTTTCTTTGGCTTTCATTCGTAGCTTCTTGTCCTTAAGGTGAGCAATCTCAACGGCTAACTCGTACGTAGCCGGGAATCTACCTTTCACCTTCTCCTTGAGAAGCAGCCATAAGCCATGCGTGAACCGATCTTTTTTTAGGAAATCGGGTGCAGCTTCCCCCCTAGCCAGTGACTCAACCCACCGTTCCCACAAATCCACAAATTTGGACTCATAGGTGGCATATTCTAAAAGACCCTCCTGCTTCAAGTCTCTCAACTTGTCCCACAACTTTTCTGAAGTGGTACCTCCCCCAAAGCGCCTCTTAAAAGCGGTTTTTAAGGGTTCCCAGTCATCCTTGGTTGCTTGTGGAAGTGCATTGTACCATGATCTAGCTTCTAGCTTCATGAGATGCTTAAAGATTCTAGCCCGGGATTCATCCGTATCTTTGTTTCTCACTACACATGCTACTTCAAAGTCATCTAGGAAGTCTATTACCAAATCCTCCCCCTTCTTTCCTTTAAATGTTGGAAATGCTACACTTGCCATGATTACTGAGAGAGAGCTAGAAAGACACACTGCTTAACTTGCAAAAGTTTTTTTCTTCTTTACAAGGAGCCGTGTATACCCTCTTATATTAGGACATAGATTAAAACTTCAAACGGTACATTGCCTTGTACCAAAGGTAAGACAAATGGTTGATCTGATGCCAGAACCTCCAAAAACCGCTCCCCACCCGGCATGGTGTCAATGACGTGCTGGTAGTGAGCCTTCAAATCCAGTATTACCTTGATTGAGCGTACACGTGTTGGTATGTGTGATCTCTCTTGAGGTAGGTTGTACTGATTCATGTGAAGCTTAGAGGTGCTTAGTCACTGTCCAAGCTTGTGGGAGAGGGTGGTGTTCTTTCCTGAAACAAACTCAGTAGATCCCTAGTTTCTCTAGTGAGAGTGTGAGCCAATGCTTCCGTTATCCGTGCTGCAGCATCAGGTGCGACTTGAAAACTGACTGTGATAATTACCTCGGTGACTTGAGTTACCGGATTCTCAAAGTAGAATAGTGTTGATTCTCTATTTTGTAGAGCTCCTTCCATTTTGTTGTTGTGGGTTGGTTGTAGGTTGCGGACATGGTTTCGACCTTCTCCTTCTTCTTCTTGGCACTTGGCCTATGTATATCCACTAGGTTTGGTGTGTTGGTTGACTCTCCCACTGCAAATCGATTATCGTTACGCCTGGCACTCGAGCTTCGATGGAGATGCGGAGTTCATCTAGTTGTGCTTGGAGCTCTTCTTCTTCTGTCGTCCAATTAGCAAATCCTGCTAGCCATTCATCCATTCACAATAGTTTAGGGGTTTCAGTCTTGTAAACTGAAGGGTTTCATGAAAAGATCCTCAGTGGGGGGCACCAAATGACGGGAGCAAAGCGAACCCCGAACCCCCGACGGCCTCTAAAACACCGGGGACCGAATGGCGCGCCTTGAGCCTGTCATGGTAAAGCAAATTGGGGGCACCACCTAGCTTCAGCGGCTAGGACGCAAACAACACACCACCATAACAAACTTTTCATCCAAGAGAGATGGATGCTTGGGAGTAATGATGAAGAGGAAAGGGAATGAGATCAAGTGAGAGAGGGAGAGAGAGAGAGAGTGAGGGAGGGGGTATAGCGGCTTAGTACTTAGGCACCACAAAAGGATGGCGAATCCACACACCCTTCACACATACACAAGCTCACTCCAAAACACAAGACTAGGTGGCGATTCCGCACACCTCACATAGGCAAAACATTGCATGAAAACATACTCACAAAACCTCAAGCTTTATTTAGAGAATTAGGGGATGAAATGGGGAGCATAGGGTAGGGGAATGAGAAGGGAGAGAGTGGTAGAGCACATGGCGGATAGGTGGGAGTTGATGGCGAAGACTCGCACGAGGATTATGGCCATCATCCTTCATTTAGTTGCCCTTCATCTTCCATAGCCAAGGGTGTAGAGGTCATGCTCAAGACAAGCATGGTGATTGCGTGGATGGTGATGGTGATGGTGATGGTGTGGGTGTGTGTGTGTGTGCACTAGGCACACACAGTGCATAGTGTGTTCTTTGGTGATGTTGTGTCCTTAGTGTGATGGTGACCCCCTCTTTATATAGGGGAGGAGGGGGGAGAAATTCTAGAATTTAGAAATGAAGAAATCATTATCTACATAGGCCATGTGACTGTGGGCCCCACTTGTCTGGCTGTGTGTATATGTGCCAGAACAGCAGTCTCATGAGAGAGAGACTAAGAGAGAGAGATGGGTTGATGAAAAAAAGTGAGATGTGACATGGAGAATAACGTAATTACAAGAGGGGAGAGAGGGGAGTGTGTTCCGAGGTGAATCTTCGTGCAGATGTGTGTGAACACAAGAAAAAATCAGGTAACCACCGGGTGGGGATGGATCTGTGGGCACCTTTTTCAGTGAAACTGAGTGTGTGTGAGTGTGGGGGAGGTTATTTAGCTACAAGACAAGAGACATGGCGCCCTTTAGAGAGAGAGAGGGGGGTATTTGGGTCATGGGATATGATAGGAGAGAGAAAGAGGGGGTGGGGTATACTATTTTGGAAGATAGGGTAAGTTGCATGTGAGTTAGGGTGCATTATTGGTGAGTTATAATGCATTATTGGTGAGAGGTGGGGTAGCTTGAGGGGAGAGAGAAAGGAGAAAGGACAAGGGGAAGAGAGAGGGGGTTGACCTTTTGAGTGGAGGAGAGGAAAAGGGACACACGACGGGGCAGCAGTGAAGAAAAAGGACGCAAGGTGGGGATGGTCTACCCCGCAGGCATGAGGTGGCCTATTTTACCTTTCTTATATATTTACATAATCATACTTTATTTTTTTCTTACTTTTTCCAATGCTTTTTATCACTCCCTCCCTAAGAGGTGGTTTTCATGGGGTGGGGACGAGAGAAGAGGGGTATGGGAGCTTGGCTTGTGAAAAGCCCCCATCATTGTCATCTTTTACCATTCAAGCAGCCAAAAAAAGAGAGAGATCTTTTGCTAATGTGAAAATACAAAAAGAATCCCAAAAGATCATTTCTTAAAAAAGTTTCTTTTAATCCTGTATTATAGTCAGATATCAGAGCATGAGATCAACGAAAACCTGTGAGCAGTCGCTATGCCAAGTAATTTTCCAAGTAGCTAAGGAAGACCAAGCCTAAGTGAGGGGAAAACACCCTCACCTTTTATAGTGGAGGAAGCAGGGATGCAATCCGACATATATTCATTAGTGGTGATGCCGCGGCCGCCTAGAATCGAAGAGTATAAGAGGTAATCTCGGTAGGATTCCATCAATGAGTGGGAGGTAGGGAGGCCACGGCCGACGACTTTTCCATTATGCAAGTTTGTCTGCGCGGGGTAGTGATGTAGTATGGCTGTCGCGACAGCAGAGTGAAAAACCTAAGTAGGAATAGTGAATTAGAAGGCCCCCTAGGTTTTTTGGAGGGGCCAAAGAGTAATTTTTAGCTACAAACTAAAACTAGTAGGAGGTAGATCAGGGGAAAGTACCCATAGGGTAGCCAGAACAAAATGATGGGAAAGCTTTAGCTTTATGGTAACTAGCTCAAATGCTTAACCAATGTGATCCACATAACAATTAAGCATTTGTACAGCATAGGGTAATCCCTTACCCGGCAACAATTCAATTTAACCGCTTGAGCTCAGACAGTGATTCGGAGTATAGCGTACCACCCCCTCCAAATGAGGTGCTAGAGCCACCACAGCCCCAACGCAGCATGTAAAACATAAGGAAAAATCCCCTAAAACCACAATAGAACATTAGTCGAGCCCCATAGATGCTATCTAGGTCAGAAGTCATGACCAAGTGTGTGTGTGTGTGTGTGTGTGTGTGTGTGTGTGTGTGTGTGTAGATATGGTCAGCTGCTGTGACAGAGTGTGTGTGTGTGTGTGTGTGTGTGTGTGTGTACTCGCCCTAACCCAGGCGCCATACACAATGGGTGTTGGCAGTAGGTGCATTGTGTATGGGCCTACTACCTCACCAGAAAGATGCGATTTTTGATTTCATAAGCATATAAAAATATATATGAGTGGCCCTCAAAAGGGGAGATTTGTCTGTAGATAGAGTCCTCAAGGAAGACATCACTCCTATAGGAGTTTTAAGGCTTTGTCAGCTAGTTTGAAGTAAGTATGGTTGTCATTGAGTAGCAGTTGAAAGAGAAACATAAGGCAATTCATCTTGTTCCAAAAGTCATCTTGTTCAACAAATGAGTAGCACGTACCTGTAATAGTCAAGAAACCAATTTGTCAAAGCATAGGTAAGTAGAAATGGATTAACCTGCTACTTTAAAACGACTGAGCCATAAAGACTATGATAGTCGTGAGAGGGAATCTATTCTATAGTCAAGGAGAGACCACCAAACACTTGTCGACCAGTTAAGGAATTACAGACAGTGGGTCACTCAAGGCCTATAGACAAAAACATATCTAAAGCCAGCATCCTAGTCCTCCCAATTTCCTGGGAGGGCTTGGTGTTTAGAGGTGTGTGTGTAGCTGTTAAATTAAATAAATAACACACAAATTGAACAAGATGTTAGAGGTGTGTGTGTAGCTGTTAAATTAAATAAATAACACACAAATTGAACAAGATGTTCAAAAATCCGATTGGCTAAAGATGTCAAGGCAAAGATATGTACACAAACAATTCAATCTCTGAATCAAAACTATACAATATAGTAAGAATGAAGTATCATTCCAAAGGAATTTGTACAAAGGTATCAAAAACTATCCCAATTGCAGCATCAAATGCTTCCAAAGTCGCACTGCAGCAAGTTAAACCTCTTTAAGCCAAGATACAATTCTCACCTGCATCCATATAGTCAAGACAACAGACATGTTAGACTTGGCTACGTATGGCAGGCTTCAAAGAATCTATCAGTTGTTATCCATGTCGAACTTAAAAAACATTAACTAGCTAACTGTCCTGCACATTTAAAGTCTCGAGGATTTTGCATCCTTATTTTTTGCTAGAGTTATTCATATATTTTTCTAGAGTCCCATTTTGGTAGCAGAACCAGTAGTGCTATCAAGCTTTCAATCATCATATTAACTAAGGTTATCAAAGTAGAATCCAGTCAGAAACCAGTCAAAAACAGAGCAGTAGATCAAGGAGGATCCAGTATGCAATACTCAAACCAGCAATCATAAAGTAGGCTTGAGTAACTGTCAAAACTTTAAAATATCGAGCAACACTTGTATCGAGAGTCTACTTGTATCTGCTATACTTTAGCCCACTAGGCAGAGGATCAGTTAGTACCAGAAAAAGAAGCCAAAAACCCTCATATACTGATGTGAACCAATCTGAACCAGAAAATGGCATTAAAAAACCAGTGTACCCTATGCAATGTTCCTTTAGATTAAGCTTGAGTAACTTGCAAGTATTACCAGCTACTGATGTGAACCAATCTGAACCAGAAAATGGCATTAAAAAACCCGTGTACCCTATTGCAATGTTCCTTTAGATTCGGCTTGAATATGTAACTTGCAAGTATGATCGGCTAGTCCAGGCCCATTACAAGCTCCCCCCTTTTTTTAACACATAACTAACAGGTAGAGAGGCTAAACTGCATTCCAATGCCAACTAATCCCTGTTTGTAGGTAAAACAAAGCCAACAAGCATACCATTTAGGTTTTTAGAGAGAATCTTATTTTGTGCTTCTAATCACAAATGATACCGAGTCCTACTGCAATGCCAGCAGAATATCAATAGCAAAAAAATATATTATCTCTTTGCCTTAGCAACCAAAAAATGACATAGATAATTCCCCTTTGCAATCAAATTTCCAAGGTAAAAGCAAGAAGCAATCAGCTCGACCAAGCCAGATCCTCAAGTATGAACTCCCCTGTTCTTTTTGTTGAATGTATCATAACCTATTGCAACCATCCGAATATGGCAGCATAACAAGCAACTTACCTTCCAGTAATCAAAATCTTGCATGCATATCCAGCATCCCCACCAGGCATTCAGCCATTATCCTTACCATTAGTGTCAAAAACCAGAATAATAACCATATACATGAAATATGTGATCGCAGCATGTAGTTCACCACCAGTCAAGAATCCAACAACAGAAAAATAAATCCCTTTATTAATGTGAGCAACTAGTATCCAATTTCTCAAAAGAATCCCAAAAAAAGACCAGTATCCGAATATGGCAGTATTCTGGTTAGCCAGAGAGTTTTTTGTTTAGTCAGCACCATCACCAGGTTTTTAGCAGAGGATCAATCAGTATTAGATACAAAAGCCCAAATCAGTATCATCACCAGAGTTAGTGCATAACCAACCACATTACCAGCTTTACTGTCATCTTTTACCAGTCAAGCAGCCAAAAAAAGAGAGAGAGATCTTTTTCTAATGTGAAAATACAAAAAGAATCCCAAAAGATCATTTCTTTAAAAAGTTTCTTTTAATCCTGTATTATAGTCAGATATCAGAGCATGAGATCAACGAAAACCTGTGAGCAGTCGCTATGCCAAGTAATTTTCCAAGCAGCTAAGGAAGACCAAGCCTAAGTGAGGGGAAAACACCCTCACCTTTTATAGTGGAGGAAGCAGGGATGCAATCCGACATATATTCATTAGTGGTGATGGCGCGGCCGCCTAGAATTGAAGAGTGTAAGAGGTAATCTCGGTAGGATTCCATCAATGAGTGGGAGGTAGGGAGGCCAGGGCCGGCAACTTTTCCATTGTGCGAGTTTTTCTGCGCGCGATAGTGATGTAGTATGGCTGTCGCGACAGCACAGTGAAAAACCTAAGTAGGAATAGTGAATTAGAAGGCCCCCTAGGTTTTTTGGAGAGTAAGTTTTAGCTAAAAACTAAAACTAGTAGGAGGTAGATCAGGGGATAGTACCCATAGGGTAGCCAGAACAAAATGATGGGAAAGCTTTAGCTTTATGGTAACTAGATCGAATACTTAACCAATGTGATCCACATAACAAATTAATCACTTTTACAGCATAGGGTAATCTCTTACCCGGCAACAATTCAATTTAACCGCTTGAGCTCAGATAGTGATTCGGAGTATAGTCTACCACCTCCTCCAGATGAGGTGCTAGAGCCACCACAGCCCCAAGGCAGCATGTAAAACATAAGGAAAAATCCCCTAAATCCACAATAGAAACATTAATCGAGTCCCATAGATGCTATCTAGGTCAGAAGTCATGACCAAGTGTGTGTGTGTGTGTGTGTGTGTGTGTGTGTGTGTGTGTGTGTGTAGATATGGTGAGCTGTTGTGACACAGTGTGTGTGTGTGTGTGTGTGTGTGAGTGTGTGTGTGTGTGTGTGTGTGTGTGTGTGTGTGAGAGAGAGAGAGAGAGGGAGAGAGAAAGAGGAGAAGGGAACATGAGAGTGAGGAGAGGGAAGGAGCATACCTGGCTCTCCTTCCTCTCCTCGTGTGTGTGTGTGTGTGTGTGTGTGTGTGTGTGTGTGTGTGTGGAGAAGAAAGAGAGAGAGAGAGAGAGGGAGAGTGTTACCTTGCTTGCTTGAGCGCGCATCGAAAACTCAGATCTGAGATCTGAGTTTTCGGACGCTCTCGGTTTTTTTTTTTAGCTATGGCGGCATTGCTATAAGCATCGCTATAGCTGTCGTTATGTTACTTGTAACATAGCGACGCTTGTAACATAACGACGGTCATAGCAATGCCTATAGCGACGCTTATAGCGACGTCGTGCTTTTTCATGTTTGAGCATCGCACTACGAGCGTCGCTACTATTAAGCACCTTTTGTAGTGCAAATTCTATGCTGATGTATAAGTTTCTAACTTGCCACTATATGAAGGATACCCTGAAATGTTATATGGAACGTTGTTCATTGGAGATAACTTTGCAATCAAGGTAGCCAAGGCTAAAGATGACTTCCACCTTATCAAATGTACAAAAGTGTTGTACCAGACGGTGAGAGCTCAAAAGGATAAGTGGCATAACAAGATTGTTAGAGGAGGGAAGGTTGTTGATGGCTTCTACTATGGCCAATTCAAAGGAAAAGCTGATAAATATATCCTATTGGATCAAACATCTCCAGTCATGATCTACTCACATCTTGTAAGGGCCATATGTTTTTCAATGGAGCTTATTGTAGGACTTTTTAATCAATTCAAGTAATCTATTAAAGTATATGAGAACATATACAATAGCATGCCATATGATGATGATGAGAGCGATGATGGTGCATCCATGTTACTTGAAACACAATTCCAGAACCCCTAAGTGGGGTTTTTCTCCTAGATAGAATACATCCTTTTCTCCTCATGATTTATTTTTTCTCTTGTTATTCTTCACTTCCTCTATTCAGTGTTTGAGATTGTTGTACATTAACTATCAACATCTATACCAAATTTCACCTAGCTAGTACCAAAATAATACTAACTAGTACCAAGAGGAAGGTAACCACCACCAAAGTGATGACAAGCAGCAACAATTCTCTTACTATAGCATTCTTTGCATAAGCTCATGTACCAAAAGGGAGCTAAAAATTGGGTCGTATGAGCCATACGACCCATTTTAACACATAGTATGGCTCGGGACCGCCGAAACCATATCCAATGGCCAAACGACTTTGTACAAGAGGGGGTAAGCACCATTAATTCACCCTGAAAATAGCCATATGGTATGGGTGATCAAGGCCCATAATATGTGCTAAAATGGATCGTATGAGCCATATGGCCCATTTTCGCACATAGTATGGTTCGAGACTGCCCAAACCTTATCAAATGCACAAAAGTGTTATACCAAATGGTGAGAGATCAAAAGGATAAGTGGCATAAAATATTGTTAGAGGAGGGAAGGTTGTTGATGGCTTCTACTACGGCCAATTCAAAGGAAAAGCTGATACATATATCCTATTGGATCAAACATCTCCAGTCATGATCTACTCACATCTTGTAAGGGCCATATGTTTTTCAATGGAGCTTATTATAGGACTCCTTAATCAATTCAAGTAGTCTACTAAAGCTAGTATGAGAACATATACAATAGCATGCCATATGATGATGATGAGAGAGATGATGGTGCATCCATGTTACTTGAAACACAATTTCAGAACCCCTAAGTAGGCTTTTTCTCCTAGATAGAGTACATCCTTTTCTCCTCATGATTTATTCTTTCTCTTGTTATTCTTCACTTCCTCTATTCAGTATTTGAGATTGTTGTACATTAACTGTCAACATCTATACCAAATTTTCCCTAACTAGTACCAAAATAATACTAACTAGTACCAAGAGGGAGGTAACCAACACCAAAGTGATGACAAGCAGCACCAAGTCTTTTACTATAGCATTCTTTGCATAAGCTCATGTACCAAAAGGGAGCTAAAATGGGTCGTATGAGCCATACGACCCATTTTAGCACATAGTATGGCTTGGGACTGCCCAAACCATATCCAATGGTCACAAGACTTTGTACAAGAGGGGCTGAGCACCATAAATTCACCCTTGAAATTTTGCACAACCATCCCATATGGTGTGGGTGATCAAGGCCCATAATATGTGCTAAAATGGATCGTATGAGCCATATGGCCCGTTTTCGAACATCGTATGGTTCGAAACTGTCCAAACCATATCCGATGGCCACAAAACTTTTCATAGGTGGGAGTGAGAACAAATAATTTACCTCTCTAATTTTTCACAACCATTTGATATGGTATAGCCAGTCAAGACCCATACTATGTGCTAAAATGGGACATATGGCTCACACAGTCCATTTTAGCATATAGTATGGGTCCAGACCACCCAAACCATACCAGATGTCTATGAGACTATTCATAAGTGTTAGGGAGAACCATTAACTTACTCCTACAAAGTGGAATAGCCATTGAATATGGTTTGGGTTGTCAAGAGCCTTACTATGCACTAAAATGGGCCGTATGAGCCAAACAACCCATTTTAGTGCCACATAGTATGGGTTGAGATCACCCAACCATATCAGATGGCCATGATAATTTTCATGGGTGGTGGTGAGTACTATTAATCCACCCATGCACAATTTCATATCCATCCAAATTGGTATGGGCGATCAAGGCCCATACTATGCACTGAAATGGTCCGGATGAACCATACGACCCATTTTAGCACATAGTGTGGGCCTTGACCACTCGTACCAATTTGGATGGCTCTACAATGTCGCACAAATGGGGGAATAGTACTCACCCCCACCCTAAAAATCCTCATGGTCATCGGATATTTCTTGTGAAGTCACAACCCATAGTATGTGTTAACACTAGTTTGGTAACCTAACAGGACATAAAAGTATCCCATCATGGTTTTGGAAAAAAATTTCAAAACCATAGTAGATCCACTCATTTTGAAAAATACTTTCATGAGCTTATAGTTCAAGGACTACTACATATGGAAAAAATTAGAGACTTGTAAAAGTTCTCATCTCTTGGTCACTACAAGACTTCAAAGTTGATGGACCAGTGCATTTTGCCCAAAACAGCCAGTTCTTACGGTTGATTGCATATAAATAACACTACAATATAACCCAAAGTTATCGACGCCGTATATATCGACGCCCATACCTTTCCATGTCCATATCGACGTTCTTACACTTCGTCGATATGTGCATCAATAACTGCATCAATATGGCCGTGGATATTAGCGTAAAAAGGTAAAGTTTTCCACGCGTATATCGACGCTAAAAATTTGGGGGAGGAAAAGCGGAACCCGTGCGCAACGGCCATTTTCGCCCTCAACGCACGCATTCTCAGATCTTGGCCGAAACCTACGCAGCAGGTATTATGGCACTCTTCCCCCCCCCCCCCCCCCCCCCCCCCCCCCCCCCCCCCCCCCCCTCTCTCTCTCTCTCTCTCTCTCTCTCTCTCTCTCTCTCTCTCTCTCTCTCTCTCTCTCTCTCTCTCTCTCTCTCTCTCCACATTGTGTGTGTTGTTACGGCATTAGCCGCACATGCGGTCCTGGGGTACTGCGGAGGTCTGGAAACTGCGGATCAGGGGTATGCGGTATGCGGCGGCCGTAGCGGCAGTTCTTCACAGGATATCATGGGACAGGAGTGTGTGCACTGTTCCCGATCTGCGCTGGAGCAGCGGTTGTATATGGAGGGGCATACATGTCTTTTGATGTAACTTAACCAATCTCTATGATATTCATGGCAACTACTGTTGTAACTCTGTGTCTGGAATACAAATGAATGAAGCAAGAGGTGTTCTGTGCCTGTGTACTGTGTACTTCCTTCTCTTGTCATTTTTATATGTTGATGTTCATATAATGTAGTTGCGGGTAATCATTCCCGTAATGCCTATTGCTCTTGTGCGGGCAATAGCCATTACATCTAGCGACCACGATGCGTGATGGACGGCCTGCGATGAATATGCATGCGCACTAGGTCACAGGGTCCGCCTGACCCTGTGGTTTCAATTGTAGGAAAACGACGGAGGAGAGGCCGTTCATATGAATTTTTTTTTTTCACCGCAGATTGAGGAATATGTATCTCCATCACCAAGCCCGGTGCGTGGTAGGCGGTTGCGGCGAGCGAGGCGTACTCCGCGCAGTCAGTCATGTCCTCATGTCGTACGTTCACCCTCACCCACACAGGTTGCTCCACCACCGTCTCCGGTAAGCAGTCCGGACGTATCTCCGCCACTCTCTCCACCTCCTAGCGCTTGTCAGCTTTTTCCGGGAGGAGGAGGAACAGTTGAGCAAGGGGTGATGGCTCATCCTCAGATTAAGTATAGTCGGTTTCGAGGTCTTTCGAGTGAAGACCCTGATGCACATTTGCGCCAATTCAATAAAGCTTATGGATTGAATCATCCTGGGGTGGTGATTCCTCTCCATCAACAATCAGTGTTTGAATCTACACTCTCAGGGAAAGCTGCGAAATGGTTGTCCGAATACCCTGATGATCATTTCCAAACGCATGCTGATGGATCCATAGCGTTTCTACAAAGGTTTCGAACGGAAAAGACAATCCCTCAACATTTGAAGAAGCTTCGCACGCTCCGGAATAAGTCATTGCCAGTGGAGGATTACGCTGCAACATTTCGGATGCTTTTGCAGAGGGTGCCTCAGGCACAAAGGCTGGCAGCCGAAGTGCTGGATGATTATTTTTTGCGGGGGCTCAAACAAGGATCTCCGAACGGCTATGGCAACAGTGGATAAGATAACTAGTCCACTGGATAATGTAAACGCTAGGGCTATAGTAGCAGGGGAGGCCTTAGAGGATATGGAATCTCCAAAGAAGTCAAAGAAAAAAGACAAGAAGAAATATCATCGCAAGTCGCAAGACAGTGGCAGTGATAATTCGGAGTCGGAATCCGTAGTATTAGATTCCTCGAACTCACGCAACAGCGATTCGGGGAAAGAATCGGAAGAGACACCGCGAAAAAAATCCCAGCGTCACGAGAAAGGTGTTTCATCCAGATCGTCGGAATCGGCTGCGGTGGCTAAAAGTCTGAAGGAACTATGGTGTACCCAATGTCGGAATCCGGGCCATGCTGCTCAGGAGTGCGTAATGAATAAGAAGTGGTGTGCGATTTGCACGACCAATAGTCATAATACAGTGGAGTGTTATTTTAATGGCCGGGGTTGTCGGAGTCGAGGGGACTCTTCTACCTGGCAACAACCACAAATAGGGCAGGGACAAGAGCCTGCTGTGGCGATGGCTCATGCTCATACATCAGAGAAGCCTGTGCAAGGTCAAGCAAGAGGACGGGGTCAAGGGGGAGGACAAGGTCGCAGAAGAGGTGGCCGAGATCCTAATCGCCCCAAGACATGCCTTTTCTGTTTGGGGGATGGACACTGACGATCTGAGTGTACTGAAGCTATGGAATACGATCGAAAAAAGCAGGAATGTGCTGCAGGGAAACAGCCTAGTGTGGCTATGGTTCAGATTGAAGGACTGGAAGAGTCTGATCCATTGGTTTCATTAATCACGCGATCGGGTAAAAATGTGGTTCCAATTCCCGATGTGAAGATTCCAGATTGGACGGCTCAGGAAGAGGTGCGGAAAAAGACTGTGTCCTGGTTGCCACAATCCGCCCCACCGGTGAAGACAGTAGGACCATCGACTATGCCATCGACTATGGGCCTCGAAATAAAGGAAGGAAAAGCTGGAAATAGGAATGATATTAAAGAACGGGAGGATTGGAATTCAGTTTGGAAAGAGGTCCTCACGTCACCAATTCAAGTACCTCTGGGTTCCTTGTTGAAATTGGTCCCAAATTTCCATAATACATTGCTACGACAAAGGACCACTGAGATGAGGGGAGTCGCCATTGGGAAAGTTGAAAGCGAGGAGGATGATTCAGCCCCGTTGTCGGCGAATAGGATCACGGATACCCGCATTCCGGAGCTTTCAGTTCGATACCATGGAACATACATTGACAAGGTACTATTGGATGGTGCAGCGGGAGTAAACATTATCACCCATGCAGCTTGTGAGTGTTTTGGTCTCAGTGATTGGGAGCTTGCACCCTTTGTAGTCCGTATGGCAGATCAAAGAAGAGTGCAACCAGTGGGTTTACTTCGGGGCATTGTTTTGGATGTGGCGGGCTTATCCTTTGTTGTTTCCTTAGTAGTCTTGAATATTGAAGATCATAATCAGGATTATCACATTATCTTGGGGAGACCCTGGTTACGACAAGCGATGATAAAGCATAATTGGGAAGCAAATATGCTTACAGTAAAGAAGGGTAGAAGAAAAGTGCGTGTGATATTGGGAACATGCAGACAACCAGTTCGGGCAACATGGCCGACGATAGCCGAAACAGTCAATATGGTGGAAGGATTAGAAGAGGATGAAGAGGAACAATTTCTCAAAGCTAATCCGGATTTGGTTTCTTTATATCTTGCGGATATTTCTCTGATTCCGAAAGGTGAGTCGGTGGGGGTTTCACGAACTCCAGCAGGAATAGGGGAGCAACAACAGGTGCTTCCAAGTCCTGAATCATTGGAGGATGTGATTCAGCAAGAACGAGCGTTTGAGGCACAAATGGGAAAAATTACAAGGGTTAAAGAAGATGAATTAGAGAAGGTTTTTCTTGGGGAGCAAGCGGAGTCGCAGCCTATATACATTAATAAGCAGCTGGAGGCCAGTTTTAGAGATGATTTGATCAAGTTACTGACAGAGTTTAAGGATGTTTTTGCATGGGAATATGCGGATATGCAGAGATTGGATCCTAAGTTTTATCAGCATACGATCAATCTGAAACCGGATGTGGTGCCAGTGAAGCAGCACTCATACAGGATGAATCTGAATGTGGCAAAGCAAGTTAAGATGGAAATTGATCGCCTGTTGGTAGTGGGTTTTATTACCCCTATTGATAATCTAGAGTGGATTTCTCCAATTGTGGTAGTACCAAAGAAAAATAAGCAAATCCAAATTTGTGTGGATTATCGGAAATTGAATGCAGCTATTGTTCCAGATCCTTTTCCTCTTCCATTTTTGGATTCCATTTTGGATGAAAAAACAGCTTTTATTACCGCATGGGGTGTGTTTGCCTGCACACACTGATGTGGTTTGGATTGCGGAATGCACCTTCCACTTTTCAAAGGGATATGTTTCAAATTTTTGGTCCTTATTTGACAGATTTTATGAGAATTTTTCTGGATGATCTCAGTGTTTTTGGAGCCACAATTGGAGCACTTGAAGCAATTACGATTATACTTTATGAAATGCAGAGAGGTGAAGTTCAGTTTGAATCCTTTAAAGTGTGCATTTGTTGTTCACAGTGGCAGGATATTGGGGCATATAATTTCTGAAGATGGTATTTCCGTGGATCCGGATAAAATTGCCGCCATTATGGAAGCGCCTCCACCGCGGAACCAAAAATAGTGCCAGATTTTCGTGGGACAAGCTCGTTGGCATGGGAGGCATTTGCGGTTTGTCGCGCATTTAGCAATCCCGATTGCTCAGGTAGCTCATGCTATAGATTTTGAATGGACAGAGGAATGTGACTTGGCTTTTCGGAGATTAAAACTTCATCTATCCAAAGCTTCGATTATGCTTGCACCGAATTGGGATCAGGATTTTCATGTGTTTGTGGATGCTTCGGATCGAGCTATTGGTAGTGTGCTGATGCAGGAACAAAGTCAAGGATGGTTTCAACCTGTCTATTATGCCAGTAGACGATTATCATCCGCAGAAAGAAATTATTCCGTAACCGAAAGGGAATGTTTTGGGATGATTTATTCAGTGAAGAAATTCTGGCACTATCTGTTGGGCCGACGTTTTTTCTTCCATGTGGACCATTCGGCTCTTTTATACTTGGTAAGGCAACAGAATTTGACGGGAAGATTGGCCAAATGGGTGCTTTTGCTGCACGAATTTGACTTTGAGGTCATACATCAGCCAGGGGCTCAGCATGCGGTGGATGACTACCTATCCAGGTTAGATTCCGGAGAGCCGCCGACGGGTGTAGCTGATAAATTTTCGGATGCGTCTCTGTTTCTAACAGGAGTAGCTGCAGAGTATATCACACTTCCGCAACAGGGAAGGGTCATTCCTAGCATCCCATGAACATGGTATGAGGAGATGTTTCATTTTATCGACAGCTACGAAATGCCTTCTTCCTTGTCCAGCCATCAGAGGAAACGTATGGCTATTAGAAGCAGGAATTTTGAGATTATTATGGGAAAGCTCTATTATCGTATGGTGGCAGAGGTATTACTCAGATGTGTGCTACCACAGGAGCAGGAAGCAGTATTAGAGAAAGTCCATACTGGTATTGCGGGAGGTCACTTTGCAGCATTAATCACAGCTCGAAAGGTTCTACAATCTGGATTATGGTGGCCCACATTGTTCAAGATGCAAGAAATTATGTGCAACAGTGTGATGTGTGTCAGCGGTTGGGGCAACCTACCAAACGGTCCAGAATGCCTTTTCAGCCAGTTCTGCCTTTGGAGCCTTTTCAAAAGTGGGGTTTGGATTTTGTTGGTACTTTTAAACCAGTGGCAGCTCACACAGGAAATAAGTATATCTTGACAGCCATGGATTACGCTACCAAATGGATGGAGGCATGGCCTTTGAGAGATAATACTGCAGTTTCTGTGGTGGGATGTTTATATAAGGATATCTTTTCTAGATATGGCTGCCCTATTGAGCTGGTTAGTGACAGGGGAAGTCATTTTTTGAATAAGGTGATGGAGAGAATGCTACGGTTTTATTTTGTATTACACAGGAAATCTTCTCCATATTATCCGCAGGCGAATGGGCAAGCAAAATCAACTAATAAGCAATTGATTCGGATTTTAACAAAGTTGGTGAATATGCATGGAACGGATTGGGATGTGAAACTTCCTTCCGCCTTATGGGCCTATTGAACAGCTTATAAAGTGGCAACAGGATTGACTCCTTTTAAGATGGCATTTGGCATGGAGGCAATCACTCCGGTGGAGCATGTGATTCCGAGTATGCGGCTGTTGATTGCGGATCATCTTCTTCCGGAGGATTCTGTGATTTATCGATTGGATGTTTTGCAGGAACTGGACGAAGAGCGGCTGAATAGCTTTGCGGTGCTGTAGGATTAGCTGTCTATGCGGAAAAAATGGCTGGATCGCCCGAAAGCACGGCAATTTGTTTAGGGACAGCTGCTCCTTGTCTTCAATTCCCGCCTCGGGAAGATGCCGGGGAAGCTTAAATTACGGTGGTCAGGACCATTCTAGATTTTTCAAGCATGCGGGTCCATCTCTTTTTATTTGGCGGATTTACGGGGGGAGGTTATTTCTGTGCCGGCCAATGGTTTCAGACTGCGCCATTATGTTTCACCTACCACGATTCAGTGCCCTTTTGCTGGGGTACAAGATCCGGAAGCCGCCCTAATCATGATTGGGGATTCTTTTGCATGCAATCTTGGAAAGAGGGAAAGGATCTATGATGGTTGCGACAACGTGGATCGCCCTATTTTGGGAACTCATTGTGGAAAGGTTGCTACTACATGCAGACGATTCTTATTGTGTTTCTCTTGTTTCGTGTGTCGTGCGCTCTTAGTTCTATACTCTCTACTCCTTCATCTCATCGCCACCATGACAGCTTCTCTCCTGCAATGTATTCCTTTCACGCCTGTACAGCAGTTATCGCTTCGACGAGTGGATGCATGGCTGCAAGACTTGCGGCTGCGTGTGTTCACCAACCTGGATTGTCAAGGGAATCCAGTTCACCCGCACGCAGCAGGTTTGATTGAGCAACTCGCTGCTGGCGATATGGTGGTGTTGAATAATCAGCAGATTTAGTTGACAGCAGAAAGGGTCTCAAGGTGTTGCTATTTTCCCAACGATGGCGTGGTGTGCGCCTCTCATGTGATCCCTGCTGCTGCTGATGTAGAGCAAGAATTTGGTTTGAAAGTCAAAGGCGAGTATAATCTTTCAGGGTTGTCAGATGTAGCAACCAGGGATACGTATCGATGGTTTCTCGAGGCGATTTGGCTGCAAGCCAAAACCTATACCATTTCGACCCGAGCAAGAAATGTTTTGCATTCAGCCAACTTTGGGCCAGTAGCTTGGGCAGCGGTGGTCAGAGAACGCCTGCTAGCAGAGTGCCAAAGAGTGATGGCGCAGTTGGGGAGGAATACCTCAACCAATACAAAGGTTGGCCAACTGCTCACATTGATTTTTCCTTTAAGAGAAGTTTTTCCTCTCGCCCTGCGTCCTCTCTGCCACTTTGAAGATGATCGCTTGGTGGTCCAAGGCACTAATGCTCCTTTGTCGCAAACGCAAATCTTGGCAGTGCTGGCTGAGAGGGAAACACAGCAGCAGCATGTGGGCACTGGGGATTTGCCTGGTCCATCGACAGTAGTGGTACCCTCTGGAGCCCAAGAGATGGCCACTGCAGGTGCAAGATCAGCAAGCCGCAAGCGCGGCAGGGAGGAACATCAATTTTCTACACCACCTCCGGCGACGGCATCTCTTCTTTCTGAGGATTCTGCGGTGGCTCGTTGGTGCCGCCGAATGCAGGAGAGAGTGGGCAGTGCTACTCCGCTAAGGACGGGCTCTCCGGTTGTGGATGTTCCCGCTCAACCGGAAACTTCTGGCGCTACCAATGCGGCTGCCTTGACGGGAGGTACTCTTCCCGCAGCGCTACCTTGGGAGGCTACGGCAGCGACCCCTACTGACCAATTGCAGGCATGTGGCACTTTTTTGAGCAGACTTGCAGAGTCTATTCGTGCGTCCTGGCCAGCCCCCGCCACAGAGGGAAGAGTCAATGAGCTGGAAGCGCAGGTAGCGGCCTCGCAGACTCGCATTGCCGAGTTGTCCACTCAAAATGAAGACCTGACTGCAACAACTCGCCAACAAGGGGCAAAAATACAAATGTTACGAGGGGCTAATGCTGAGTTTGTGGCCTCTATTCAACAGGAACTTCTCTAGTTGAAAACGCAGCATAGCCTAGCCTCTTACTTAGCCTCGCACCCTGGTGATGTAATGATCAATATGAATGACTTGGATGCGTTGGCAGTGGAGATGCAAGAAGATCTCTGAGTTTTTTTGGATAATCAACTACAAAGCTGGAGCACACGCTTGGATGCTGAGGTGAGAGCACAGCCATCCACTCAGCAGGTTGTGGTGCAACACCCCGAGTCATCAAACACTGACAGAGGTAAGAGTGTTGTTCCCGAGGGTTTTGATGTTGCTGATTGGGCACAAGCTACAGAGGATTGTGTTGAAGCCCAGGCTCATGTATCTCGTTTGCAGAAGATGATTCGTCGATTTCGTAAGGAGCGGCGCAGGGTCTGTTTTTGGGTGGAGACCTTAGCTCATTCTTTTTCTCTCAGTCTACCACCTTGCCCTCCATTTTGGTCTTCTCTTAATAGATACCTTTCTCACTTTTATCCCTTACATACACCTCTTGCTCCTCTGCCCACAGGCGCCTCAATCTATTTCTTTGCCAACGCAGTTTATTCCCCGGGCTCCCTGGCCGGAACATATTGAGATAGATCCACGTCTTTTGGATGAGGTCTATCGGGCACATACTGCAGATTTTAGAGGCTTTGGCTATATTGATATTTCCTCTTCACCAGAACAGGGTGCAGAGCAACCACCGAAACCTTCCAACCGGAGGGGCTGAGTGTGGGTTCGCGCAATCCACCGTGCGTGCTAGATGTTACAGCATTAGCCGCACATGCGGTCCTGCGGTGCTGCGGAGGTCTGGACACTGCGGATCAGGGATGTGCGGTATGCGGCGGCCGTAGCGGCAGTTGTTCATAGGATATCATGGGACAGGAGTGTGTGCACCGTTCCCAATCTACGCTGGAGCAGCGGTTGTATATGGAGGGGCATACCTGTCTTTTGATGTAACTTAACCAATCTCTATGATATTCATGGAAACTACTGTTGTAACTCTGTGTCTGGAATACAAATGAATGAAGCAAGAGGTGTTCTGTGCCTGTGTACTGTGTACTTCCTTCTCTTGTCATTTTTATATGTTGACGTTCATATAATGTAGTTGCAGGTAATCATTCCCGTAATGCCTATTGCTCATGTGCGGGCAATAGCCATTACATGTGTGTGTGTGTGTGTGTGTGTGTGTGTGTGTGTGTGTGTGTGTGTGTGTGTGTGTGTGTGTGTGTGTGTAGGAAAGAGATAGAGAGAGAGAGAGCGTGTGTGTGTG